>NC_031967.2:39368221-39668221 GCF_001858045.2 Oreochromis niloticus
TGTCCAACATAAATCAGAGTTTGGGCTCCATGATTTCAGTCAGATTGGGGTGACTGTAGCTCAGGAGGTGAGCAGGTCAGCTACTAGTCAGAAGCTTTGTGAATCAAACCCTGGCTGGCAAATGTACTGGGTAACGTACTAACCCAAGCTGCCCTCTGATGCATCCATCAGAGTGTGAAAGAAAGTATTTAAGCACAGAACAATGTGCTTGGTTGAATGAGGCATGTTGTAAAATGCTTTGTGTGCACAGAGTATCACAGAGAGCTATATAAGAACCAGTCCATTTACCACTGGGTAATTCATATAGTCTTCTTTTCCAGCGGCTGGAGGACAACATCACCATGTTTGTGAAGAACGAGCTGAAGAAGATCCAGAAGCTTCTGAGTCCAGATCACCCAGAAACTTAAAGAGCCAGATGGAGGATGAGGAGATGTTTGGAGGTGAGGATGAAGATGAAAGAAAGAGCTGCAGAGAAGCATTTCTGAAGATCACACTCCACTTCTTGAGGAGACTTAAGCAGCATGAGATGGCTGACCATCTGCAGAGCAGTAAGAAATTTCTCTAAAGACTGAATATTGATCTTTCCTAATAGCTCAAGAAATGGACCAATAGACATTCATCCTTTCAGGGTACTGAAAGGCTGTGATATTTTTGTGTAATATTTGTTTCTGAATTTCTTACCTTCAGAAATATTTGCTCACTCTGTAAACGTGAACTTAAAGCCCAACTGAAGAAGAAGTTCCAGTGTGTGTTTGAGGCATCGCTAAAGCAGGAAGCCCAACCCTCCTGAATCAGATCTACACAGAGCTCCACATCACAGAGGGAGGGACTGCAGAGGTCAATGATGAACATGAGGTCAGACAGATCGAAACAGCATCCAGGAAACCAGACAGAGCAGAAACACCATCAGACAAGAAGACATCTTTAAAGTCTCACCTGGAAGAGACGAACCAATCAGAACAGTGCTGACAAAGGGAGTGGCTGGCATTGGGAAAACAGTCTTAACACAGAAATACAGCCTGGACTGGGCTGAAGACAAAGCCAACCAGGACATCCAGTTCATATTTCCATTCACTTTCAGAGAGCTGAATGTGCTGAAGAGAAAAAGTTCAGCTTGGTGGAACTTGTTCATCACTTCTTTAATCAAACTAACCAATCAGGAATCTGCAGGCTTGAAGACTTCCAGGTTGTGTTCATACTTGATGGTCTGGATGAGTGTCGACTTAATTTGGACTTCAAGAAACTAAAATCCTGACTGAAACAACAAAGTCCACCTCATTGGATGAGCTGCTGACAACCTCATCAGAGGGAACCTGCTCCCTTCTGCTCGCCTTTGGATAACAACACGACCTGCAGCAGCCAATCAGATCCCTCCTCAGTGTGTCGACATGGTGACAGAGGTCAGAGGGTTCACTGACCCACAGAAGGAGGAGTACTTCAGGAAGAGATTCAGAGATGAGGAGCAGGCCAGCAGGATCATCTCCCACATCAAGAAAGCTCGAAGCCTCCACATCATGTGCCACATCCCAGTCTTCTGCTGGATCACTGCTACAGTTCTGGAGGATGTGCTGGAAACCAGAGAGGGAGGACAGCTGCCCAAGACCCTGACTGAGATGTACATCCACTTCCTGGTGGTTCAGGCCAAAGTCAAGAGGATCAAATATGATGGAGGAGCTGAGACAGATCCACACTGGAGTCCAGAGAGCAGGAAGATGATTGAGTCACTGGGAAAACTGGCTTTTGATCAGCTGCAGAAAGGAAACCTGATCTTCTATGAACCAGACCTGACAGAATGTGGCATCGATATCAGAGCAGCCTCAGTGTACTCAGGAGTGTTCACACAGATCTTTAAAGAGGAGAAACAACTGTACCAGAACAAGGTGTTCTGCTTTGTTCATCTCAGTGTTCAGGAGTTTCTGGCTGCTCTTCATGTCCACCTGACCTTCATCAACTCTGGACTCAATCTGCTGGAAGAACAACAAACAACGTCCATGTGGCCTAAATTATTTGATAAACCAAAACTCCAATCTCTCCACCAGTGTGCTGTGGACAAGGCCTTACAGAGCCCCAATGGACACCTGGACTTGTTCCTTCGTTTTCTCTTGGGTCTGAAGACTAATCAAACTCATTTGCAAGGCCTGGTGACACAGACAGGAAGTAGCGCACAGACCAATCGAGAAGCAGTCAAGTACATCAAGAAGAAGCTCAGTGAGAATCTGTCTGCAGAGAAAAGCATCAACCTGTTCCACTGTCTGAATGAACTGAATGATCGTTCTCTACTGGAGGAGATCCAACAGTCCCTGAGATCAGGACGTCTCTCCACAGATAACTGTCTCCTGCTCAGTGGTCAGCTCTGGTCTTCATCTTACTGTCATCAGAAAAAGATCTGGATGAGTTTAACCTGAAGAAATACTTTGCTTCAGAGGAGGCTCTTCTGAGGCTGCTGCCAGTGGTCAAAGTCTCTAAAAAAGCTCTGTAAGTTATAAAGTTTTTATTATTTATTTTGGTTGGTATGTTATGGAAAAACACACTGCCATCAACTTCTGTTTTGTTTTTGTCAAAATCCCTGTAATATAATCACTGTACCTTTATATACACGGGACTTGTATTAATGCTGCTGCCCTCTTGTGGCTAAAGTGTAATTATGTTATTGTTATTAGGGAGGATTTGAGAGAAACATGCCAAGTGAGTCAGCACCTTCGCTTTAGCTTAAAAATCCAAATTCTTATGTCATCAGTTATAGTTGCATGTATTCATTATCATAATTTAACCTTTATTATTGATGTCTTCAATTTATTTTGAGTAAACTAGCAATAATTTTATGGTTGTATTAAATAAATACATCACTAATGAATTATTTATTTCAGTAATGAATTAAAAATGTACATAATGAATTCAAAATATTGATAATGAATTATTTAATGATGTATTTATTTAATTCACGTTGCTACTCCTGGCCCTGCATCGCTGTTCATAAATACATTTTATTTGTCAACTTCACCCATCAAAGTCAGGGGCGGGGTTAATGCTGATCAAGTCAAAACCATTGCTTTGGTCTGGTGGGCGTTCTTTTAGTGGGCTTTTCTCAGTACTAAGTAGGCCCACACACCAGGGTTTGGACATGTGTGGACCCAAACTGTACTTAAACTTGACCCTTTTTTGTGTGTCACCAAATACACTTTAATATCTTCTAGACAAGAATGTAGTGGCATCACCTTTGACCTCTTTTGGCTCCAAACAGAAGTGACAGACTTGAGCAGGGTTCATTTAAAGGCTGACAGAAGTGGAGTGGTGACGGGGAGATGTTTGACAGGACAGTGTTTCAGCCTCCACAGGTTCATGTTGTGCTCCATCAGTCAGTAAAGATGAAGTCAGTGCTGATGAGGCTGTAGAGTGTGTGAGGGATGTGAATGAGGATGATGAAGATCTGATGATAGCAGATAAAAACAGGCTGCAGAGACTTTGAGCCATACAGGGCACACAGTGTGTGTACAGAACAGCTGAAATCATTCTGGAGGCCTCACTGGAATATGGAAGCATCACAGTACAGCTTCACTAAAGTCTCTGATATGAGATGAGAAATGAAGCAGCCAGAGCTTTTTCATGAGTGGAAATCCACGGTGACTGTGAGCTGCTGCTACAGCCTCCAGATTAGCCAGCAGCTCATCCTGCTCAACATTTTCTCACCAACTTTAATGGAAGTGTGATGTTTTCAGCTGGAGTGATGGTCAGGGTGGCCTCCCTCTCCTCTTCTTCTCCTCTTCCTCTTTCATTTGTAAAGCCACTTCTGCTGCTTTCATTCATTTGGAAGTCCTGTAGCTGAGTTTGGGAGAGACTAACAGCCTCGGCAGCAGAGGGGAGAAAGGCTGTAACACCACCACTTTACTCTGTTCTACCTGTCACATCATTTTATCAGGAAACAAATATGCTCCTGTTTTTACTATGTTTGTCTTGAAGCTGTAAGAAGATCACATGGTGCTTTTTATTATTGTGTTGGTTTGTTTCCTGTCTCTTGGATGGAGCCCAGCTGTGCGTGGCCCCTGGGCCTGTGGTCAGAGTGTGTGCTGGATAATCCGCCCAGGATGAGGCCAAACTGACACGGGATGAAATGTCTGTCACATAATTGAGCTTAGTGTAGTTTCATTTCTGCACAATTTAAAAACAACCAAAACTTTTTTCTGTCTTTTCTATGTTATACTGTAGACTTTCTTTGATACTGTGTCCAAAAGGAGCAGCTTTTACTTTGAAGGGGAGGCGTCTCTGTTTCCTCTTCAGGTTGGATGATGGAAGCAAATGAGTGTGTGATGTTCTTTCAGTGTTGCACTTTGTAGACGCTCCCTGAGCACTGGTCTCACAGCCAGCTGCACATAGAGACCAGTGTTGTTAGTCCAGGTCAGAAGATGACTTGTTGGAATGAAAATGAGCTTGTAGTTTGTCTGCTTTAATAATGTGACTGGAAAAAGGTGTTGGACTTCAAATATGTCCATTTCTTTCACACTTCACCTTTAAAAGTGAAGCCATGTGGTTCCTGGAAGGAAAAACATGACTTTTTCAAGTCTTTGTCCTGTTTTTATGAGAAATGTACGACTTTAATGTGAAACATTCAGAGTTTTTTCTCTTGTTGTGTTTGTTTGAAGCTGCTTCCTGTTGGCTTCAGCTGTTTGGAGTTTCCATTTTCTAAACTTCTACATTCTGAACCTTCTTCAGCTCTGAACAGATGATGAAACACTGAATGATTTCAAGCTCACACTTTGTCTAATAAACTTACATCTTTCATTCTTTATACAGATTGATCGACTGTGGTTTGTCAGAGATCAGCTGTGATTATCTGGCAGCAGCACTGAAGTCCAACCCCTCCCATCTGAGAGAGCTGGACCTGAGCATCAACGACAACCTGCAGGATTCAGGAGTGAAGCATCTGTGTGGTTTCCTGGAGAGTCCAGGATGTGGACTTGAAACTCTGAGGTCAGTCAGCATGTTTTAGTTGTGCTGAGATGAATATGATGTGAAAGTTGTGCTGACACTAAACTGCAGACATCAGGCTGATATTATACTGATCCACACTGAGGATCTTCATGGTAAAGTCTGTTTTCTTCTTCTCTGGTTTAGTCCATTGACTGCAGCAGAACAATGTTCACATTTCAAACAGTGAGACTCAACGTATGGCCCGCGGCCCACACGCGGCCTGCCCACCTTTCCTGATTCAGAGAGAGGGGACCCTGATTAACTGTGTAGTGTTCTTCCTCACAGTTCTAAGTATCAGACACAACAATGAATAATCCACAGCTGACTCTCTTTAGCAGGTCAAAGGTCACGGCACACAGCAGACAGTGGGAAATATTCTAATTCTGATCATTTATCAGCACATATCCATATGTATAAAACAAAGCTGACACTGTGAGACTTGATCAGAGGTGTGATCATCACAGCAGAGGCCTTTGTGTCAAAGTCACTGAGGATCAAACAGAAACACATGAAGCAGATTTTCCTCTTCTGGCTTTTTATAGCAGATAACCTTCAAAATATTCTGCAGTCGATCAAAAACTGAAGCAAACCATGAATCAACATGTGAACATGAGCTGATGCTGCTGAAGTGAAGCAAAGTTACAGAGGTTTGATTACAGACACAGCTGAGAGTTTGTAATCTGTCATCATTTTAAAAGGTTTCAATTTCTTCAGTATTGAACAGCAGAAATGAGGCTTTGTTTTCGGAGGCCGACAGCAGTGAACACAACAGCAGACTGGTGCGTAATAAGCAGTGAATAATGCAGAAAACAGATTTTTGAAGGTAAACTGTTCTTGAAGTACACTGAGAGAGAGAGAGCTGTGCAGGAAGTAAACGTCAAAGTCAGAGAGAATTCATGACGATGTTCATCAAACGTAAAGCGTAGTTTGGATCTTCTTTTGCTGCTGGTTCACTCAGTTTTGGTTGGAGACAGATGAAACCTGCAGCTTCAGGATCTGTGAGCTGTCCACTTTCAGCCCCGACGGCGTGTCCGTGTACGTGCCGTCGAGTGAACGATCCACGCTCTGTGTTTCCATCTTTGTGTGTTTAGCTGCTCTCATTTACTGTTTTACCTGTTTGCTTGTTGTTGAAATACTTTTGGGAGCTTTAACCTGAGATTCTGGCAAAATACATTTATATTAAACATCGATTCAGGATTGAATGAATCAACATCGCTTTATTCAAATTAAAACCATTTAAATAGGAAAATCCATTTTTTTACAGCCGCCTCTAATGCTGGGTAATGTCAGCTGGTCCATGTGCAGCTGGCTGTGAGGCTCAGGGAGCGTCTACAAAGTGCAACACTGAAAGAACATCATCCATAAATATTGAGGAATAACTGGACTCTCATACAGCGAGACTCAAATGCCTTTAAACATCAGCTTATCCTGCTGATCCAAGTCCAACACTGAGTTTGTAAAAACATGTTTGTCAATCATTTTGTTTGGTTTCGGAGGAAAATGATTCAATAACTTGCTGCTAATACACAACATTTCATCCTATTTCCTCATAACCCTCTTTTGTCTGACCATTTGATCCCATTTGAATTTGCAATAAAGGATCCACAGAGTTTGGTGACAATAATGACAGTAGATGTTTGTGTGAAAGTGCTGGAAGCAAATGAGTGTGTGATGTTCTTTCAGTGTTGCACTTTGTAGACGCTCCCTGAGCACTGGTCTCACAGCCAGCTGCACATAGAGACCAGTGTTGTTAGTCCAGGTCAGAAGATGACTTGTTGGAATGAAAATGAGCTTGTAGTTTGTCTGCTTTAATAATGTGACTGGAAAAAGGTGTTGGACTTCAAATATGTCCATTTCTTTCACACTTCACCTTTAAAAGTGAAGCCATGTGGTTCCTGGAAGGAAAAACACAACTTTTTCAAGTCTTTGTCCTGTTTTTATGAGAAATGTACGACTTTAATGGGAAACATTCAGAGTTTTTTCTCTTGTTGTGTTTGTTTGAAGCTGCTTCCTGTTGGCTTCAGCTGTTTGGAGTTTCCATTTTCTAAACTTCTACATTCTGAACCTTCTTCAGCTCTGAACAGATGATGAAACACTGAATGATTTCAAGCTCACACTTTGTCTAATAAACTTACATCTTTCATTCTTTATACAGATTGATCGACTGTGGTTTGTCAGAGATCAGCTGTGATTATCTGGCAGCAGCACTGAAGTCCAACCCCTCCCATCTGAGAGAGCTGGACCTGAGCATCAACGACAACCTGCAGGATTCAGGAGTGAAGCATCTGTGTGGTTTCCTGGAGAGTCCAGGATGTGGACTTGAAACTCTGAGGTCAGTCAGCATGTTTTAGTTGTGCTGAGATGAATATGATGTGAAAGTTGTGCTGACACTAAACTGCAGACATCAGGCTGATATTATACTGATCCACACTGAGGATCTTCATGGTAAAGTCTGTTTTCTTCTTCTCTGGTTTAGTCCATTGACTGCAGCAGAACAATGTTCACATTTCAAACCTTCAAAGAAGAAGAAAAATCCTCCACTGGATAATTCTCTGTGAAACTCTCCAACTCTTCATTCCACCTTAAAGTCTGTGTGACACTGAAATCCAAAGCAAAATGTGTGTTTGCTTTACAGACAGCAGTCCAACACAAACATACACACATCATCCAAAACACAGTCCAACATCCAAATCTCCTCCACTGCCAGCATGAATGATGGGAAAGAGAAGGAGGAACACTCTGACATTCAGGGTTAGAATGAGTTTCATGAAGCAGACTGTGAAGATCAAAAGCTGCATTAGAAGCTTACATGAATGAATGAGTGGACAGAAGTGGACAGAGATCATCTGAAGCACTTCAAAGGCTTTAAATCAGCACATTTCTCTTTATTCTTTATCAACTCTGTTAGTTTCTCTCAGTTTTCTGTGGAATGAAGCTAACAGCAGGCTAATAAGATGCTGACCAATAGGTTTCTATTAAAGGTTGTCATTTGTATCTGAAAAAGTGCTTTGGCTCAGCAGGGATCAGCTTACAGGTAGAATACAGCTGCTGGATGGGATTAGCATGTCATAGCTATCTACCAAACTGCTAACTGGGGGATTTCAGGCCATCTATGGATCATTTTTGCTAACTGTTTATTCAGCTGAGGCTCACAGGGCTGCAGCCTGTGCCCTAGCTGTCATAGGGCAAGAGGCGTGGTCCACCTGCACAGGTGAGCAGTCCATCACAGGGCCAACAGAGAGAGAGAGAAGCACTCTCTCACATCCACACCTACAGCCAATTTAGAAGCACCAATGAACCTAAGCAGCATTTCATTGGACTGTGGGAGAACATCCAACCTCCACAGAAAGGCCAACAAGCTTCAACCTACAACCTTCTTGCTTTAAGGCACTAGTGCTAACCACTTTTCCCCATTTCAGCCCAAATCCTGCATCTTCCTGTTTCTGACTCCAGGCCAGCTCCACTAACACTTTCTCATCAGACACTGCCACCTAGTGGAGGAAGTCTTAGTTCCATTTGAAGCTTCAGATTACACTTAGTTCCTTTACAAAGAGGTGGAGGTGGTGGGGCCACAGCACCATCATCACTGAGTGCCATAGGACACTTAACCTTTGTTTCCATATGCTGGGAACTTCCTGTTGTTCCAAGGAGGACAGGAAAATGTGTGAAAACCTCCCAGTCAGTTCCTCACAGCACACTTCAATCATTTCCCTCCCACAGCATCAGGACCAGGGCTTTTTCTCTCTTTGGTCCCACTAAGAGATTTCCACACAAACACCTCATCAGTGGGACTCTCAGAGCTACCAGCCCTTTGCTACAATCACAAAGCTCTTCATTGAAATCAATGATATCAAAGCTGGAATCCAATGAGTCCAAGTCTTCTGCTGATTCAGCATCACATTCATCTTTGCTCCTTGTTCTGCATCCCCACCATGGACTTCATTCCTTTCCAAGCCAGCCTTGAGTGTCCTTTATTCAGCTCATCCTCTGCTTTACTTTTACACCTGATTTTAGCTGCTTTATCTCTCTTTCAACAAGTTTCTGTGCCTCAATCTTTTTCTTCTCTCCCTCATAACAAGACAGCTTCTTCTGCCTGAGAACATGTTGGAGTGATTTACTAATCCAGGGCTGCTTATTGGGGAAAATACTTCCTGTTTTCAAAGTAATCCCCATTTTCCCCAGAAAGAAATGTCAGTAGAAATCGATGATCTAAGTGAGAACATGAGCCTTTAAAAAGTCCCAGTGGGTGCAGTCAAAGCAGTCCCTCAGTCCCAGTATAGAGTCTTTGATCCAGACTGGAACAACTGTGTGCCCAGTTTGAGCTCTCGTCAGTCGTGTGACCTGACAGACCCAGAGGGGCCATCACATCACATTTAGAAGCTCCCCTAATGGAGCCACAACACATGTCCAACACTTAGTCTGTCTTGTTGGACCAACTGGAAGAAATGATTCAAGGACTTAGTCACAGAACAGAGATTCAAATCTCCAAAATCCAACTGGCTGCATCAGGACATATAGTCTGAAACTCTGCACAATTTCCTGTTTGAAGCTGCTTCCTGTTGGCTTCAGCTGTTTGGAGTTTCCATTTTCTAAACTTCTACATTCTGAACCTTCTTCAGCTCTGAACAGATGATGAAACACTGAATGATTTCAAGCTCACACTTTGTCTAATAAACTTACATCTTTCATTCTTTATACAGATTGAGTTTTTGTGGTTTGTCAGAGATCAGCTGTGATTATCTGGCAGCAGCACTGAAGTCCAACCCCTCCCATCTGAGAGAGCTGGTCCTGTGGGGAAACAACCTGAAGGATCCAGATGTGAAGCAGCTGTCTGATCTTAAGCAGAGTCCAGACTACAGACTTGAGACTCTGGAGTAAGTAGAGTGATGGAGTGAGTGGGTGGTGCTGTCAGCAATATTGTACTAAACACAGTCAGCATGAAACAAAGATCCAGTGTTTCCTGTAAAGCTGCAGCTTCTCAGTGAAGCTGTGAGAGGAGAATGGTGACAGGCTTCAGGATTGGACACAAACACTTCCTGTTTCTGACCTTTATGGTCACCATAGTAACGGCTAACGCACTCTGATCAAACACTGTCAACAGCCAATCAGCTCTCTGAACAGAGCAGCACGCAGACCAATGACTGCATTCATTTCCAAGTTTAAAGCAGTGAAGAACACAGTCTGTAGGTGAGGAAGAATTTAGTGAGAGCAGATGTTTGGATGGAATTCCTCCAGTTAACAGCTGGAACCGTCCATCTGGATTGTTGGGCTTGTTGTTGGGGTTCCTACAGAGCTCAGAGTGGACACACCAAGGTTCTTCTAATGAATGAAAGTCCAAACTCAAACTAGGAGGGAAAAACATTTTCATCAACTTCAATAAAAATCCAAAGATTAGAAAAAGTGAAGCAACAATGAGTCCTAGTACAGTCCCAGCACTGAAGTCCCTGCTGCTCTTTATACTGGATGTGCTGCATCACTGACTGACAGCTGATGAAGAGTCTCTGGAAACACTCGTTTATCTCCTCTGCTCTTCCTTCTTCTCTCTGCAGGTGGTGATGATGATGGTAAACAGGACGGTGTGTGTGCTGAGAGAGGAGGAGCTGTGTCCTGATGATCCAGAGAGGTTGAAGCAGCAGCAGCTTGTGTGTAGAGACGCTCTGACTGGGCCATGTTACTGGGAGGTGGAGAGGAGAGCTTCATCCAGCAGTGACTGACAGAGGAATGAAGTGCAGATGACTGTCAGTGCTGGAGAGTGAACTGCTCTGAGAACAGCTCCACTGTCAGACACAATGTAGAGTCCAGCATCATCCCTGTGTGTCCCTCTGGATCTGACAGAGGATCTCAGTGTATCTGGACGGCTCTGCTGCTGCTCTGTCCTTCTACAGTCTCTGCACAGTCTCTGTCTGACTCTGGCTTCAGACCCTCCTGGATCAAACTCACCTGGACAGACTTTCAAACATCACTCAATAGATTTGAATACAGAATATATTTGATATACACTGTAGATGTACTGTAGAGTTGCAGTTTGTCACTTGTAAATACAGTCTGTGAGCAGCTATGAGCTGAAAGATCTTTCTAGAAACACGAAATGTTTTCACTCTTCTGTTGCTTTTTCATATATTTCCACAACATTAATATTGATCCCACCTGTCTCACCTGTTTCATGCTTTTATACATAATAACAGGACACGTGTGATCTGAGCGCTGCTGTGGTTGCTGTGCTGCACGTCTTCATTTAGATAACAGACACATCTAGTGGTTCAGAGGGAGAACTGCAGGAGGTGGAGCTGTGTTTTAGCATGGAAAACTTTTTATCTTTTAGGCGCAGATACAAATATGACAAGTATCAGTGTAAGATACAAAAGGTCACATCAGTCAGCAGAGGGAACAGTGATCACACAGCAATGTAAGAATAGAAACATAACAGTGAATCTGGACATGTGTACAGATGGAAGCAAACAAACAGGATGTAACATTACATTAAAGCCACAAATGGGAAGAAAACAAAGCCAAAGGAAAATATATTTGATCTCAGGAATCCAAATCAGATGCTTTAGAGCAGGGGTCGGCAACCCTGGAGGAGCAGAGACCCGAGGCGGCCGCCGGTCCGAGTGTCAGGTGAACTGAACTTCAGGTGAGAAGTTATGACCTGCAGTCTATCTGGGTCAGATATAAACCAAGTTTAGGTGGAGTTTATTTTCGTTATGCTGACTTTTTACAGTCAGTTACAATAACTCGTACTGCGCACTAGCTAGCATGACGGAGTTTCTATACAGCTGGGTGGGTGCTATGATGTTACTGATAGTGAACTTTATTTTATTCATAAGGTTAGTTAGTAGAGTTGCCAACCGTCCTGTAAAAAACGGAATCGTCTCGTATTCAGAGAAAATATTACGCGTTTCGCATTGAGCTGAAAGGGAACACAGTTTGTCCTGGACTTCAGCTAGAATGGAAAAAAGACACAAAGCTGGATTTATTCTGTGTCTTCTGCCTCTTCTCCTCTCCTTCTCTCCCGCTCTCTCTGCTGTTGCGACTTCAGAATCATCAGAATCAGAATACTTTATTAATCCCGAAGGAAATCAGGGTTACAGCAGGCAGCACACTAATGGCGCATGCGCACTTACAAAGGAACCTTCTGACCAAACTTACACAAACATCACATTGGGAAGACATGTCAGAGAGGTAGGCTGATGGGAAAAAACAACGAAAATACATAACATGAGGTGAGAGGAGGAGAAAAAACTCCACTCAGACTGAGCTCCTAGTGGGAGAACAGTTTGAGAACAGAAAAAAACACCTCAGCACAAAAAGCACATGACTATCAACACACCATAGAAACACAAGACAAGCAACAGGGGCGGGTAAAGGGTGAGAGAGAGCCGGTGTAGACAGTGCATCCGGTCCTGCAGCATGTCTGCGCTGGTCCAGTCGACCGCCATCTTCCCCCGGAGGGGACAAGCATCGAAGGCCAGTGTTGGGCAAGTTACTTTGAAAAAGTAATTCAATTATAGTTGCTAGTTACTTCTTCAAAAAAGTAACTGAGTTAGTAACTGAGTTACAATATTCTAAAAGTAATTAATTACTTGAAAAGTAACTATTGCGTTACTTTAAAAAAAACAAAGAAAAATCCTATGCACAAGTTTTGCAAACAACAAAGTTATTTGCAGCCATTTACCTTTTACCCTTTTTTAAATAACCATTTCAAACTATTTACAGAACAATCAGCTGTTCTTCAATAAGATGCCACAAATTATTTGTGCCACTCCAAAAACATAATTTCTGTCCACTATAAAGGAGAACATCACAGCCTGATACCTGCAGGTCTGACAGCAGGTGTATCACTGCTGTTTCTACCTGGAGACAGCAGTCGCCTCATTGTTCTGACACACAACACAAAACTATCCACAACACTACACACTAACTACACAAGACAACACATTAACTACACACTCCAAACACGCTAAACGTCACAAATCTCACACATCTCAAAACTCTCTCTCTCTCTCTCTCCCCATCACTCCTAAAACTTTCCCTGTTTTGTTTTGTGTTTTTGCTCATAAGCAGAGAGTGCTTGCTAGCGCTAACGTGACGAAACTATTGAGGAAAAAACGCTGCCTATATCTTGTTTATCATGACTCTGGTTTTACGTGGCCTATCAACACAGTTTATAAACTGGTATATGTCACCTTGTTGCTTTGTCTTTAAGTGGTCATGTGATTTGCTTACCACGACTACTTTATTCTTCCTCAGTCAAACAGCAGCACTCATGCGATTGTTTTGCCCCCTGAGCTCCAGGTGTTGTGCTAGACAGTGATGGTGATTACCGTCCGCGGGAGCGCGCAGCTGCTTGAAGCTGTAGCGTCCAGATTACTTACAGCTACTTCCTGCAGCTGATATAAGATGCGGTAAGCTGAACACAGCTTCAACCGTCTGTTTGAAAAATAGTAAGGGACCGCGTTTCCTTGTTAGTAACTGTAACGCCGTTGTAACGATAGGAATAGTAATTAGTTAGATTACTCGCTACTGAAAAAAGTAACGCCGTTAGTAACGCCGTTATTCCCATCACTGCACAAGAACATAAAAAAACGACACCAAAATAGAAGCTTGTGAGTAATCCCACTATGACCAGCAGAGGGTGCTGAAGGGAAAGAACCTCTGCTGGTCATAACAAAAGGTTTCCAAGAATGTTTCTCTAAATAAAAATTAAAAAAGAGAAGCTGTAAACTAACCAGAGACACATGAGGTGAGGATGATGAGCAGCAGGATCCTGCAGATCATCTTCTCCCTGTGAGAGGACCCTGTGACCTCAGCACATTGAAAATAACACTAAAAGCATTTTAATAGTGATATGAATTAATTTAGAACTCACCGGAAAGAAGATGCGGAGACCAAACCAACAAAAAGCTGTGGATTGCACAGAACTCGATCTGCTCGTCTCACCGCTGCAATGCAAGCCTGACGTCTTTGTTTAGTAATATCGGATACATGGGATCCTTCACGTTGCCTCCAGGTTGAAAAACGATGAAAAGAGAGCCCATTATCCAGCTTCTTGCTTTCACGATCGTGTGATCAAACGTTGCAACTGATAACACAACACGTACGAACCATAACTGAAGCTGTATCCTGTGTCTAGCCTACTGTCATGGCGGAAAGGGGCGTGGCCCACCTCCAGTGACATCACGCTCCAAAGCCCTATAGAGACAGTGTAAACAGGTCCAACAAATCTGCGATATGTTGAAAGACACTTCTTTAACCTTGTTATCGATACAGTATTTATCACAGGTCCTTCATGCATTCTCCTGCTGTATATCATTACATAAGGAAGAGCAGCAGTGTTTAGAAGCAGAGACAGTAACAGAACTAATTATATTACTAATATTGTTCATTATTATTTCTCTTTCAACACACAACTGACAAAAATATATAAAGCTGTCATAAATTCTTCTAACCTGAAGGCTAAATCACCAACATCAGAGTTTGGTAACAGTATGAGGACACTTTTTGGTACAGCATCAAAAACTACAGATTATTTTGGATATTTGTCTTTTCTTTCTTCATCAGCTTTTTCATCAGCTCTGCATTTCTAGTAGATCCTGAGTCCACATCCTAACTTTTTCATGATCTCAGCTCTCTGCTTCAGGAGAGCTGAGAGAACGAAGCTGCTCACTGTTGGGTTTTGGTTCACTGTGGTCACTTTCCTCATTATTATGAGAAGGTATCAGCCTCCTGCTTCAGTCCAAGCTGCTCTCCCTCCTGACTGCTGCAGAGTTCCTCTTGACCAGCGTAGCAGTGATCAGCTGGAAGTCCAGTCTTCTTCAGCTGCTCCAACAAAGCTGCTAACTTGGTGTTTTTCTCCAGGACAGGCCTGAAAGTCTTCCTGTCCTCTTCATCCCAGAAACTATTAATACAGCAGCTGTGTCCACAGGTTGTTGTCACCGGGGTTGTTGCTATAGTTTCTGCTTCACGAGCAGTTTGGGTTCTTCTGGGATTTGCGCCGAGATTTCTCATACTGAAAGCAAGAATCGTACCCCACACATCATGACCGACAGTGCTCTCAGATGCTCGGTTATTTTGGTGTGTGAGAGAGTCTGGCTGGACGTTGTTGCTGGGAGGTGGAGTGGAGAGGGGGAGGAGGTGAAGTTGCAGTCACATACAAGAATGAAGAACATCAGAGTAGATTTGGAATGAATGATAAAGTAAAGGTGAAACACACTGTAGTGTAAAAATGAATAATTATACATGTGTGATGCAATATTATAGAATATTTTAAAATATTCTAACTTGAAAGTTCCTCTTTGTAAATCATGTTAAGATTAGTGGTACAGGTTGTATCACAGAGTCTCTCGGCCTTCCCTTCCTACTTTGTACTCATACATGTTACAAGTTTCTATCAGGGTGTTGGCTGTATTACACAAGGTCCTTACCCTCCATCTTTGTGTGTATGTATATAATATGTAAATCTCCAATCAAGCAATTATGATGGGCCAATCTGAAGGAAACTTTACCTGAAATTAGGGATTCACCGATACCGATACTGGTATCGGGTATCGGGGCCGATACTGTAAAATGTGTGCGTACTCGTACTCGTAAAAGTTAACCGATACCATGAACCGATACTAATGTAGCCCGGATGGGAATTTGGGAGTGGATACTCATAATTCCCATGGACTTGAACGCCACGGTAACATAAGGTGTTCACGGTTGATGTTATGTGATGTAACTCTACCCTGAATGTAATTTGCCCTGTAATATGTCACAAGGTAAATACAGGTAATTAGAGCAATCAAACGTTATGTTAATCATAAAATTATTATTTTAAGGTATGTAACTCTGAAGGGAGTTAAAATATTGTTGAGAGTTCTAATTTTCTGGAGGCCCGTGAAGGTAGCATAAAACGGGACCTGTGTATCTGTTGCAATGGAGGAGGAGAAGAGAACGGCATGGAGAGATGCACGAGGTTAGCTGAACCAAAGTGAGAGACTCGGCTAGTTTTACTGAGGTTAACTAGCACAAAAGAGTGTGTGACTAGAAAGCTAACTGTGTGAGAGCTTCACAACAGAGTGTGGGTGAAGTGACTTTTTGTTTCAATGGTCGCACCACCGTGCTGTGTTTCCAGCTACGACCGCCGAGGCTAAAGGCTAGCCCGGACTGCTTGGCTTCGCCAAGGAGGCAGCCGCTATGGACTGTCGGAGAGCTGGACAGTGACTCGCTAACGTGCTGTAGCAGAGACAGCATCGGGTCCGCAGGGAGTGGATTTAGTGTGGGACTGGTGAACGGCGACCTACCGGGCAACGGAACTGTAAGTCAGACTTTTGTGCTCTTACTGGGGAGAAGAGGATTTTTCTCCATGTCCAGCGTGAGCAGCAAACAGGCCTGCAACAAGTGTGAATGTGAGCGTGTGGAGCCCATGTGTGAATATTGTATGTTTAGTGGATTTATATAACGTGTTTTGGAGTGTATATTAGTGAGTAACTTATCAAAAGGTGATAACATAAGTTGGGTTGTTTAATATAATTTGAAAGGGAATTATGTCATTTATACAGTGTATTTCATTTGGTTAAGGAATTGGAATATCATTTGAGTTTAAAAAAGGGATGTGTTGTACAGTATTTGTCTCTGCCCTTAGGTTCAGTAAACGTTTCGTTTGGGTTAAAGAGTTGTCTGGGGTCGTTTCTTTACTACTGGTTAAGTTTAACTTGTGTGTGGTAGAAGTATCGGTTTTTGTACTCGGTATCGGCAAGTACTCAGATCCAAGTATCGGTATCGGATCGGTTTGAAAAAATTGGTATCGTTGCATCCCTACCTGAAATGAATTCAGTCTAATCCGTCACCATCAAAGTTGCTTGGTGTCTAGTCCATCTGCTCTGGCCCTGAAATCAATCTTATATATTATAAAATCATGATTTTAGCAGAAAAAGTAAGGACACTTGTGTTTGGTCATTTATTTGTTGTAACAGTGCTTCTTGGCAATGAATCTTACACCATTGTGTACACCTCTGTGAAACCTTAATGGAGCCACATCTGTGAGGAAAATGCATTTCTGGGGCTGTGTCAATGCCAAACAACTTATTGTGTGATCTACACAACCACGTTGGCTTATGGGCGAAAAACAGTGGCTGAAGAATGCGATGCCATCCACAGCAGTGTGTGATCAGACTGATGACCAGTATGAGGAGGAGGTGCCGGGCTGCTATGTGTGGTTCTTTCACATGCTGTTGAGGTCTCATTATTATAATAGTTGAAAGTTGCAGGTTTGCAGATATTTAGTTTTTCCACAGTAAACTAAACAACAGATTTTCATGCTGAGACGTCGGCACACAAAGAGGAAGATGTGTGGCGTTTGATTGGACAATGGTGGAGCGTTGTGTATTTCAGGCGCTTAATGTCATTAAACCGCACCAAACAAAGCACCATGTGTAAAAGAGAGAGAAGAGAACAGGAGAAATTATTTCATTTCCAATAGTTTGGAAAAGTGGGAGTGCCCACTCCGGGTCGGGGATGAGTTCCTGCCCCAAGCGGAGGAGTTCAAGTATCTCGGGGTCTTGTTCGCGAGTGATGGGAGAAGGGAGCCGGAGATCGACAGACGGATTGGTGCTGCGGCTGCAGTGATGCGGACGCTGCACCGGTCCATCGTGGTGAAGAGGGAGCTGAGTGTAAAAGTGAAGCTCTCAATTTACCGGTCGTTCTATGTCCCTACCCTCACCTATGGCCACGAGCTGTGGGTAGTGACCGAAAGAACGAGATCGCGGATACAAGTGGGAGAAATGGGCTTCCTCCGAAGGGTGGCTGGCCTCTCCCTTAGAGATAGGGTGAGAAGTTCGGCCATCCGGGAGGGGCTCAGAGTAGAGCCGCTGCTCCTCCACATCGAAAGGAGCCAGTTGAGGTGGTTCGGGCATCTGACAAGGATGCCTCCTGGCTGAGGTGTTCCGGGCATCAGACCCAGGACACGCTAGAGAGATTATATCTCTCAGCTGGCCTGGGAACGCCTTGGTGTTCCCCCGGATAAGCTGGAGGAGGTGGCTGGGGAGAGGGAGGTCTGGGCTTCTCTGCTTAGGCTGCTGCCCCCGCGACCCGGCCCCGGATAAAGCGGATGAAGATGGATGGATGGATGGATAGTTTGGAATGTGTCATACTATATATGGATATTTGTGTAAAGGATTAGTATACTGTTAATTTGACACCTGGAAAATTATTCATTTAAGGTAAGGGCAGAGGTCACTTCCTGTCTAGACAAAGGTCAGAGAAACTGCTCCTGGTGACGGTCTAACCGTGTGAATATCAAGCTAAGAAAGAAATAAGAAGTGCTTAATTTCCTTTTTTTTTTTTTGCCTGTCCCATTTGGTTCTTTAGCCATCAGAATTGTTGTCTGAAGGCCAACAAGGATACCCAATGGATTTACTTTACCAAGCAGATCATCACGGCCTTTGTTATTGTACATTTGTGTTCACCAGTTCTACGGTGTACCTGAGTACGTTAAGAGGAGCAAGAACTCTCGTGTCTTGTCTATGTGTACAAGCCAGCATACAGTCTATTTGGGGATTATTGATGCAATTCACATCTCATCCTAAAGTTAGTTTTACATTCATAAAGGTATCTAAAATAAAGCACAAATTTTCTCTTTGAATTCCTGAAAAGTAATTTTGTTCATTTGACTGTTGTACAAACGGTTTTAACCACATATGTTCCCCAATACAAAAATATCCTCCATAAATGTAATAAGTAAAATAATCCATCTTCCATATCTGTGAGCAACATTTTAAGTATCTTTACCTGAAAAGAACTTCTCAGTGTGGCAACACCTCCTGATTTATTTCCCCTAAGAATCCAAAGGTTCTCTCCCTTCTGAGTTTTCCAGAAATTAAAACTTGAAGCCACAGCATGTGTTTCTTGTGGAAAATAAAAATGTGCCTGTGGACACAAAGGACCCGGCAGATGCATATGCAGACTTTTATTATACGTGTGTGCACTTCTGCAGTTTGCAGAGCTCAGCTCTCCACTCTCTCCCAGCTCCTCCAGCTGCACCAGCACCGATCAGATCTCTCCTCTCCGGCGGTGGAAGAATGAAGAAAGAAAGAAAGATTACTTCCATTTATTAAAGGCTACTGAAGCTGCTGATATAACTTGCATAAATAAGAAAAAAGGAAAAGTTGGCAAAAACACAGGGGACACTGAATCATCAACAGCAGAGTTTGGTAACAGTATGAGGACACTTGTTGGTACAGCATCAAAAACTACAGCAGATTCTTTTGGTTTTATGGTTATTTTCAATTTGTGCAGAAATTATTTGCATGATAAAAAAAAAACATTATAATGGATGTGCTTATTGTTCAATGTTAAGTATGTATGTGGGGAGAAAATACAAGGATAGAAAACTGTGTGACAAGCTGGTCATTGTTCCCACTTAATTAGAGATTTACATGATGAATTCACTGTGGGAACTAATTACAAGGTCAAAGATAAACAGACATAAATCACATGTGTTTATATATTAACAAACAGAAATGTGTTAAACATATAAATATGCATTAAAGCCACTAAAGTGTCTTATAATCCCTGTTAACACATGCCTGCTGACACATGATACACAGTAATATGTGTTTGAACACAACCTGAAACCTGTTAATGTTCTGATTTAACAGCAGATTTCTCCACATGCAGGACAGAGAAATTCCTGCATCTGTCACACAAAAAGTGGAAAATATATTTGTTTGACATTTTAATCATAATAACAAAGAAATAAACTGTTGGTAGATCCACTTTTTAGGAAGATGAGTTGATGAAGAAGAGAGCGTTCAGTGGAAAAAGGCCAGTGAGTTCATGTAAATGCTGCTTCTGCTGTAAGAAACAGACCTAAAAATGCATAAATGCTCCATGATTTTCATTTCTATCCATCATCTTGAACACTGGCTATAAATGTGTTCACTTCATTATTGTGTGATTTGGTTTCTTCACGTGTCTCCTTCAGTGCAAATAAAGGACTGTTAGAGTGTGTGCTGTGTGTTTTTCTGAAGCATGACAATCCTTTCCAACAAGTATTTCCACCTGTTTGTCTCCCCTCTGCACTTTAGTCTTTCTTCCTGTCATGTCTGTGTTTGTCCACCAGGTGTCTCCCTCAGCTCATTTTCTCCAAATCAGAAGCATCAGATTTGTGGAGATGCTCTGCCTGCCAGACACAGCTCAGGGCAATGAAACATGTCTATCCTCCACAATATACAGGCCTGTATCATTTAGTGTCTGTATTTAAATGTATAAATGATTGAGTGTGATCAAACTTTTCACCTGAAAAATGACATTAATATAATTATTCTAGATACAATAATAATAATATAATATCAATAACCTAAAAGATTGAAATTTTTGTCGCATTTTAAAAGTTCAAACCTCAAAGACATTAAGTTTACAGTCATATTTGATCAAGAAAATCAACAATCTTCACATTTCAGAAACTGGAACCAGCTTTAAATGTGACTAAAATAACGATAAAACAATCAATTCTCTAATCATTGACTAACTGATGAATCACTGCAGCTCCAATATATTGTTGCATTTGACAACCCACTACAGCAACTACAGAATAAAACCACTAACCAGACTGATGACAGATTTCAAACCTGCTGAATATAAAGAGTAGTATCATTTAAACTCACATGATTATCAGCCATAAGAACAAATTCAGATTTATATTGATGTAAGGTATATAAATGTAAGTACAGTTTGAATCAGTGCAATATTATTTTCACACATCAATTCTCTGTTTATTTGACTTTAATCAACTCTGCAGTGGCCCCATCATCCCAAAGCCAAAGTCCAGCATAGAGCGGCTGAGTGAATGTGGTCTGGACTCTGTGGAGGAGAGTCATGGTTTCAGAGATGCTGTAGAAAGACAGAATACCTGCTCTGTGATCCAGGTACACTCCTACTCTGGAGGACAGAGGACCTGAGAGGACAGTTTTAACATCATTGTGTAAAAATTGAAAACTGTTTGTATTACAATATAATGTCCAAGATTTGTCATTGTATCCAAATCCACATTCATCGAGGCTCCCTGCTCTGCTGATATTCTTGTATGTGACTCCTAGACCAACTTCTCCCCCTCTCCACTCCACCTCCCAGTAACAACATCCAGTCAGACTCTCACTACTCAGGACCTGATAACACCAATCAGTGAATCTGTCTGGATGATCAGAATAAGACTGTTGTTGTTTCATTTTTGTTGCTTTTCTGTTCCCCTCAGATAATAACAGATGTGTGTTTGCTGTGTTTGGATCCAGTGTGATTTCACATGAACATTTTAAGAATCCAGCTCTGGTCTTTGGCTCTGGTGGTGACAGTAAAACATCCACTTCAGTGACTGTCAGTGAGATGTTTGTCCATTCCTCTCTCAGAATGTCCTGTAGTTTATCTCTGGTCTCTGACACAGCTGCTGTCACATCCTCAAAGTACCTCAGAGGACGAATATTGATGCTGGATGAGTGTGTAGACTCACTGAGTGCTGACAGTGAGGGGTAGTTGTGTAGAAACTGGTTGTGATCCTCTGTGTGTGAGAGCTGCTCCAGCTCGCCGTCTTTCCTCTTCAGCTCAGCGATCTCCTGCTCCAGCTTCTCCTGAAGCTCTTTGACTCGACTCACTTCAGTTTCCTGCTGGGATCTGACCTGCTGCTTCACATCAGAGCTTCTTTTCTGGATGAGACGGATCAGCTCAGTGAACATCTTCTCACTGTCCTCCACTGCTTTATCAGCAGAGCCATTGATGGCCTCCACCTCCTGTTGAAGCAGCTTCACATCTTTCTCTCGCTCCTGGATTCTCTGCTGGATGTTTAGTCGTCTCACCTCGAGCTCCTTCTGCTTCTCAGTCCTTTCTGCTGCAGCTGGGACTGTTTCATGGCCTTTATGTTCATCCATCAAGCAGAGATAACAGATACTCTGCTGATCAGTACGACAGAAAATCTTCATCACCTCATCATGACGAGAGCAGATGTTCTCCTGGAGCTTCTTGGAGGGGGCCACCAGTTTGTGTTTCTTTAATGGAGCTGCATCATAGTGAGGTTGGAGGTGTTTCTCACAGTAAGAGGCCGGACAAGATAAACAGGACTTGATGGCTTTCAGCTTCCTCCCAGTGCAGACATCACAGGCCACATCTTCAGGTCCAGCATAGCAGTGATCAGCTGGAGCAGCTTGGAGTCCAGTCTTCTTCAGCTGCTCCACTAAAGCTGCTAACATGGTGTTTTTCTCCAGGACAGGCCTCGGTGTGAAAGTCTTCCTGCACTGAGGGCAGCTGTGGATTCCCTTACTGTCCTCTTCATCAAAGTGGGTTTTAATACAGTTCATGCAGTAGCTGTGTCCACAGGCTGTAGTCACCGGATCCTTCAGTAGATCCAAACAGATGGAACAAGAGAAGGTTTCTCGGTCCAGCTGAACTCCTTTCTGTGCCATTTCTCCTCTCAGTGTCAGTGACTGTGTGAGTTTCTTTTTTTTTTGGTGAAAGCAGCTTGATCTCTGGTCCAAACCTGTGTTTCTGCAGTGAATGGATCCTATCAGCTCAGAAACATGAGCACATCTTGGTTTCACCCATCTGTAATCTCCATATCGGAACAAGGGAACAAAAGCAGCGGCAAGTCAATATAAAATTTTTACTGAAAATTGTGAGTGAAGAAGGTACCACTATGTAACAACGGGGAAGCCAATGCTACATTACAAACTAAGTTACACATAAGTGACAAAGAATAGAATTTCTGGACTCTAAGACTGTTTGTTCATCCAAAAAAGTGTTTACCAAGAATGTAGTTTGCTGGAAACATGGAACTTATTTATATTATTCTAGTTATGTTATTATTTTAGTGCATTCACTCTGAAATTACTCTGGTAATGATTACTTTCCAATACCTGTAGGAGTAAAATGGACTGACAGGATCATGAATTTGAAGATGAAAATTTAAAGTTGTGATCCTAAATAAACTCCATCTGGTCCTGACTATTATCGTTATTAATAGTAGTAGCAGTAGAGCAATATTTAATGTCAAATTCAGCTAAACTTAAACTTAAAATATATTTTGTATTTTCTGACTTCTTCTAGATCCCATCTTTACCTCCAAGGTCCACCAGATGGCTTCAGTTCACACTATTAAAATCACAGTGCTGTCTTCTTATAAGTCCACTCAGCAGCAAATAAATAAAAGCTGCTGCAATATTAGGGTGATATAAACTTTATTAACAGTAATATGTTGTTTGTGATTTTGCATCAGTGCTTTCAGTTTTAGTTCTTTTAATGCTAAAATGTCTGCACAATCTCAGTTTGAAGGATTTGTTTCCTTCTTTTTTTTTTACCACTTTGCAAAACAGTCAATAAATTATTCTTTTTAAAATAATACAACTGCATGAGAGCACAGGGCTGCACGTGAGCCTGAAGATCATGCCCAACCTTTTTTTCCTTCTTTTTTATTTATTTCTGATCAAATGTTCTGATTTCCTGAGAGAGGAAGGAAGTATTTAAGACACACATGAACTGTCACCGTGTCTGTCCTGTCTTGACCTCCACTGTACGCTAAAAATAATTTGAGTGACGCCTGGAAACAGCTGCTGGAGTCTCTGCACTGGTGAAATGTCCCTTTAACAAAAGCGTTAGTTTGAAAAGATTAAACTTGTCCATTGAATAAATGATAAAATTGTGAACATGCAAAATAATCTCCTCACGCCAAGGAACACATCACAAACAGGTCAGTTAAAAAAAAAACCCCTGCTTTTATAGGAGCAAAAGAAAAATAGGACGAGGACTTCTCCTTCACAACTTACCAACAGGCTCAGAGACGGAGCGAACCAACTGAAGCTGGGACAGACAGATCATGCAAATATGCAGTAGCGGTTTTTGATACGGGCGACACGGGACGGGGCGGCATCACGGGCATCGGCAAAAAAAAAAAAAAGCTCGTATTCATGCTGCCCCGACATCAGCCAGCGCATATTGGGAATGGCATAGGCACCGATCGGTTTTCTATCGCCCATTTGCTGGGAGTAAGGGCGCCCTCCGTTTGCGAGGTGCGCCTGCTGCTTGCGGCACAGGGAGGAGAGGGCGGGGCGACGGGGGATTCTCTGTGTGGCTGGAGCAGCATCTAATAACCAACTCGCAAAATAAAACAAAATGAAAACAAAACAACAAACACGAAAACAGACATTATGATACAGACTCGAAATTCTATACGCGAAAAGTGAGCGCGAGAGCCCTCGGTGCGCCTGCTCGCTGCTGAAGTCAAAGTAAACTTTATTGTCATCTCCCCTACATACAGTCCAGTATATAGAGAGACGAGACGACGAGGCTCCAGTTACAGCAGTGCAAGCAGGGGCGATTCTAGGATTAGAGCTTTTGGGGTGCTGAGCACCCAGAGAGCTGCCCAGCCAGGCAAGATAAATCATATGATTCTTAAATTCATCAAGTCTCTCTGTGCCTGGGTCCTCGTCTCAAAACATGACATCATTGTTTTGTACATTTTAACACAATTTAATCCCCACATTTGTGAAAGAAAAGCAAAACACTTTTTTGAAAAGTCTGTAACAAAACCATCAAATCTGATAAAGGTTATTTAAATGCTGCAAAAGAAGAATGGATTGGAATAAAAAAAAATAATACATATCCTAACCTTAATTACTGCGGGAGAATAATGAATGATGCTCATAGTAAAAAGTAAACTGAGTGCATTTTTTGGACAGAGATTCACTTTTAATGTGTATGTATAATATAATACAGATACATAAAAAACACTCCCAAAACAGAATAAATTATTACAAATAAAAATCTTTACTGCAGACACTAATTTTACTAATTTAATAATACTAATTTTGTGTTGTAAGATTTATGAGTTTCATGCTTTCATAGTGATACTTGGGAGAGCTTGACATTTTTATCAGGTGGCACACACTGTAAAAAGTTTGAGAAACACTGATAAGTGTATGTGTGCTTTTGGAAAACATTTAAAGCTGCAGTACAGAATCTTTGAAACAAGCTTAAAACATTTTTAGAATATAAACAGAGCACTCTGCTTCTCTTTACAGCTCCTCACTCCACCAGGGCTGTTTGGCACTTTCTGATAGTGCACAAATGTGGTGCACGTACTGCGGCAGTCATACAGACAACCTACCTATTACTGGTTTTAGTAGAGTTGTGGCTGAACCACATAAAAATATATCATTAATTTTAATCTCCCCAATCAATGATAATGTTATGTTGGAATGTTGTTAAAGAGGGTCAAAAATGTTTCAACCCAGTTTGTTTTGCAGATTCTGTATAGCAGCTTTGATATAGGGAGAGCACAACTTCCAGATTGTGTGAGTAAAGTTAGGTTTTTTCTCTTCGTCAGTTTAATAGTTTCTGTTGTGCCTGTCACTGTTCCCTGTCTGTTTTCTTACCTGGTTCTTCCTGACCTTGTACTTTCTCCTCACGTTCCCCTCTTTCCTCTCTCCCTCTTTGGACTGACAATCATACACAAATAGATTGTATTCAATTAGATGATAAATTACATTAATATGAAAAAATACTATTAAGATCAGTAACAAAAAGTCCACTCTCAGTGTACTTTCAACCAAAAGGAAAATAACCAAACCACATGAACGTCTAATAAAAGATATAAATATTGAAACACTGATCCAACATTATTCTTGATTGACGGATCATTTGATTTTACACTTTTACCTGAATGTGGCTCTTTTTAAAAAAAATAAAAAATAAAAAATTCCTTATATCCATTATGAACCTGGTTGTCTGTCTGTACAAAAAAAATGGTAAATGGCCTGTATTTGTATAGCGCTTTACTAGTCCCTAAGGACCCCAAAGCGCTTTACACATCCAGTCATCCACCCATTCACACACACATTCACACACTGGTGCTGGCAAGCTACATTGTAGCCACAGCCACCCTGGGGCGCACTGACATGTGTGCGCCCCAGGGTGGCCCCAAAACACACACACACACACACACACACACACACACACACACACACACACACACACACACACAACAGGAGTTATAAGGTTAATGGGCATTCGGTCAGTTAGCTAGTTAGTATCGATTTAAAACAGGACAGTGGTAACAACAGTAGGCTACGGACAATTTTAAGTTTTAGGTTTTAAATAGGCTGTATAAATTTCAATGGGAGCAACAGGACGGTCAAATGTCACTGATTTTACTACAATGTATTGTAGGGTAGCAAACATCGCCGGAAAACAAGTTTTTTTACACCCAGGTTACCTGGGTGTAATGTTTTTCAGCTAAAAAGAAACATGTTATGACTCCTACCTAACTATATAAAGAGTAACTGAAGGTTAAATGCAGCTAATATGTCCTGTTTTAAGCCAGGCACTTACACCTCCGCTCCACTGCGTCTCAGCCACCATCGCTCTGGCAGCAACGGCGCTAGAGCCAGAGTAGGGGAAAGACGAGCTGGAACAAACCACTTTGGGAGGGGGGGGGAGAGGGGGGTTATCTATACTTTTGTTGTTAAAATGTTACGTCTCAACCAAGTACTGTATGCTTTTTATATTTTTAGCAGTGTGTCACACAAACAGCAAATATTGTCAAAAAAAGTAAGAAATCTTTGGGGGTGCAACACACGCCAGTAGGTGTGAAACACAGAGCCTGTAACCATGTGGTCATAAATGTACTGACACTAATGAAATCTACAATCTAAAACAAAGAATTATTTGATTCATCTTCATACCTTATGAGTTATGATACCATGGATAATATCACAGTGGACATTAAGCTTCAAGTACAAATCATTTATCAAAAAACTTCACACGAACTTTCACTGAAACTGATCGTTAGGTTTTAAACTGCTAGACTGTTATTCTGACTGGAGCTCAGTATTCAGCATTTAACTGCATCTCTTCAGTCTTTCCTCTTGTCTCTGTTCTCAGATTGACCATCCCTCCTACCAAACTGTCCAATCCGTAGATGCACGTGTCCCTTCATCATTAGAGGGAGAGAGAGTGAGAGCGTGCCCGCCTTTATATACATTGAGAGCACACGGGATTTCCTCATGCATCACTTTAACAATGTCAGAAAGAGGGCTTTTCTGTTCTGAATGGATAACTGTAAACGCTCCTAACTGCACAAATATAATCATCAGGTCAGCTATGCTCTAAATCAAACATGAAGACAGGACAGAAACGTAAAACAAAACTTCACACAAAAAGACAAACATGGACACAAGAGGGAGGCAGCAACAGTCAGGAAGCCTGGGAATAAAATATAAACCAAACTAAAAACCCGTGGAGATAAAGATCTAGATCTGAAGATAAAACCTGAATTTAAAAATATAAACAAAATGGCTGGGAAAAGCTTTTATAAGAAAAACAGAGTTCAAGAGAAATTAAACTCAAAGCGAAAAGTCATGAAACTACAGAAAACTTAAAATGTTCATGACACGTTAACAGTCAAAGCATCAGATTGTGTGAACATCTAGACTGAGTCTTGTTTTACCGCAGAACTGCCAACGCATCGTTTTTATGTGATGTGGTTTTTAGCGCGTCCTTGTGAGTCATGGGCCCGATAGGAGGAAGATGCGTTCAGACACAACATCGGCTGTAGGTTCTCTGAACTTTGGAAACACTTACAGACCAAATTTTAATCATCGGACTCTGAACATTAAGCTGAAGACATGTTTTTACACAGCGATTTGTTCACAGCTTTATTCATGTGAACCAATGTGTGATCTAGGTCTAACTTGACTGCAACAGTGAGTGAAAGTCTTCTGTGTTAAAGATGGAAGTAATGACTTCACATGGCGCCACCTTGTGACAGAAAAACGCCTATCCGAGGTATCGCAGAATATTACTAGGTGGTTCAAATAAAAGTTTAAGTTTTGACTTATAAAGAGTATAAACTTCCAAACAGATCAGTAGTTATACAGCAGGAGAACAAAAGACAGTAAGCATTAAAAGTAAAAAATCAAGGACACACAAATATAGAGAATACATTAAACAGTAATACAGTAAAATAAAATGAAAAGAGAAACTGTGTTTGTCTCCTCTTGTTTAGGTTTGTATTCTCTGAAGAGAATGAATGGCTACAATCACGGTGAGAACTTTACATGCACTCATCATGAATGTCATTGTAAATATGGTATTTTAATGATTTCTTTGAACTGTTCTTGTTCCAGAGTGGAATGATTGTACAGCATACATCTTTAATGATAATAAAAATAGGAAGTGGACACACAGGTCTGAATTAATTAAGAACTTTTTCTAATCTCTAATAAGATTGAGGTCAGGGCTTTGGAAAAGCATTTTGTTTTCTATTGTAATAACCATCATTTAAAGCAGTTTACATTCCTTTATAGGCTTTGGGTACAAGTCTGTCAATCCCCAACTATTTATCATCACAGATGTAAATGCAGTAGGATTAAACCACAGAAGGCCTAAAATCTCTGTCCTAATCTAGGCAAACCATATATTTATCCTGCTGGTAAATGATTCATAGAGTTCTGCCATTTTTCATTTATAAAACTGAAACTGTTTTTCAAGTAAATCACACCTGAGAAGACTCTGCAAACATAAGCTTTGATCCATCATGTGTTCGTTCCCACAGTGACATCTAACTCCATCTCAGACTTTGCACCAACAGCAACATGGCCCCAGCTTTCAGGACACAGAGTGAGTGAAATTCAGTCAGAGCCTCAGTTGTTTACAGCTCTGTTATATTCAGTCAGGAATTTCTGAACCCTTCATGTTTTTTCACCATTCTGGTAACAAAATGATCAGACTTCCATCTATAAATAAAAATAAAGGATTAATAAGACAACTTATAATCATTATACAAACACTTTACCCTGAGCTACAGAATGATGTGAGACGCAGAAAACTGTGTGATGGTCCGTTTAGGTTTTTCATAATGAGAGTCTTCCTCACATAAAGTATAGACACTGTGAGCACATTTTATTTTAAGTCTGTTATAATAGAAAATGTCTAGTTCCTTTTCTCAAAATAATGCAAAATACAACCTTTAGACAAACAACAACCACAAATTGCATATTACACAGTATCAAAGACGTATTTAAGAAAAACACCTTGATTTAGTAGGTGATTTAAATTGAATGACCCCGTTGCATGACCCAGTGTAGGGCACACTATAGCTGTCGTAAACATGGCCTCACATTTGACTCAAGAATATTTTGATTTAAAAATGTGTTCATTTTCCTGAGTTTTTGGACTACAAAACAAACCCAAGTCATCGCCCCTGCACCAGCAAATGACTAAATGTGCCCGAGACTTTCTAAAGTTGTTGGTCAAGCATTTGATCTGACAATAACAGTGATGCAATACATAGTGCGGGGAATGAGATTCAGTTCATTGTTTTTAGTTTTAAAGCATTAAAGGAACACAGTGCCAACAGTAAGTCTTGAGGAACTAGATTGTAATCTAATACATCTGAACTCTGCTCTGTTAGTATAACCAGTCTGAACCATGAAGGCGTGTCAGCACCTGCAAAACATATATAGAGCATTCACATGCTGCAGAAAGTGAAGCTGCAGGCTGAAGCACAACGCTGATGAAGATTTGGTAAGTTTTGAATTACTTTTACTAAAGAGAAATATATTTCTACATATACATGGACTTATTATTCTTGATGATTCTTTATTTGTTATTGTTGGAAGTTTCCACACAGACAGACTGAAATTGTTCTCTTTGGAGAGTCAAAACTGAGAAAGAAAAGACGGAATAGTTTAAGGATAGAGTTCTGTTAGCTTTAGCATGATAATAACATTATGTAACCTACATAAAGAAATGAAGGAAGCTCCATACTTCAGTCTGTTGAATACTTTGACACACTGGTCATCTGACAAAAGAAAAAACTTGTCTTATATAAAATAGCTGATGACTCATGATTGATCAGATCTTTTAATGATATGATGAGCTACATCTGTTGAGACTTAACCCAAATTCTTTCAGTTTTGAGAAGCAGTACTCTGTTGTTGAACTATTTTCATAGATTTAAGAACCCATACTCAACTTTAGTTCTTAATGACTCGGGTTTACTTGGATGCTAATTTTATACCAATTTTATAATTGTGAGATAGCTCACTGTCTTTGTAACAAACCAAAAACGATTCATACAGAAATTGGGAAAAGATGTAGAGAAAATACAATTCTAAACAATTTTCTCTCTTTGATCAGGTGACTGCAGCCTGTGACCAACATGGAAAGGTATCACACTCAACACCTCACATTAAATTCTGCATTCATTTGCTATTGTTCTTACAACATGATATTCAAAATTACTGTCTGTCTGCAGTAGAGGATTTACACAAAACCTTGTAAAGAGCTGGTATTAAGATTAAGGGCTGTGGAAAGATGGGCACCAGTCTGCTTCTCTCTACACAGAAAGAATCTCTGATCGAGCAGGAGGTGAATGAAGTCCAATATTCAGTAGTTTTACTGTCACTCTGTCCAGGAATATGATGTTATGGAGCTAATGTCAATAAAGAGCAGCCAAGCGTAACACCAATGTTGTTTCAAGTGGGAGATGGTAGTGGGGACTGCTGTAATCTTGGCATCTTCTGTTGATCTGTTGGCTCTGTATGAGTTTGAAGTTGGTCAAACGTTGGGAGGGAGGCGTCGGATCAGTACCTCAAAACACATCATTGTAAAAGGTGTCAGGTGGGTCTTTTTGGGCAGCTGGATGATTGTGGCTGAAATCAGGCATAGTGGGATGAAGGACTAGGGAAGTAATGCTTTTAACATCTCAGTTAAGGCCTTGGACAGCTGATCTGAACTCTCTGAGGACCCTCCTGGTCACTACATCTGGTTTGGCTGCCTTTCTGAGGTTCACTGCCCTCAATGTTTACACTGTCACTGAACATATCATCTGACAGACAACGACACAAATGTGCTAAAGACGTGCTCTATTTCCTCTATGGATGTTGCTATTATCTTTGTCTAACGAGGGGTGTGAACAACATTTACACCCCTTGTTGCACAACCTGGTTGAAATACTCAGCTATGATGTGCAGTACGTCAGGGTTAGTCATGCTGGCTACTAAGTGCTTTAAGCAGCTTATCCATGGCTATGATAGCTTTAGCATAGATGGTAGGTATACAACTGTTACCATGATGCCAGTACAGCTGTCTACGGTCCTTTCAAAGCTTATTCCTAAGATCAGATGATTCTGATGAGTATAAGTCGACTCACCCAACACACAGCAGTAGTTGAAAGCAAACAACCACACACATACATATACATTGCACAGTAAACAAAGCACCTGCAGAGAGCTGCAGCATCTATGCGTGCGATTAAACCCTTTTTCCTTTTACAAAAGATTTAGAAATGGACATAACAGGTTCACATTGAGAATTTTACAACATAGTAGTGTTTGTATTGAGATGTTAATCAAACAACAAAAAAAAGAAAGAAAGAAAAAAGCACCTCACTTTCCTGTTTCGTATGTCTTTGTGCGTACTGTATAATAGTAAAAAACTTTCTTTTTTCCACAGAGTCAAACAAGCCCCAGATGTTCCCATTTTCCAGTCTGGCCACCAAAATCACAGTGACCTGGACTCTATGTTTACGGTTTGTAAAACAACCTCCACTCTTCACAATCATGTCCCTGTAGCAGCTTTTGTATCAACAGACTCTGATTGTGTTCAATACGGATTTGGTCTCTTCTGCATTTACATTGTATAATGTGATCTGTTTCAGCTGCTGGAGGATGAAATCGTTGTCTTCGTGAAGAATGAGCTAACAAGGATGAAGAATTCTCTGAATCCAGAATTCTCTGAATTGTCAGAAAGTCCAAATGAGGACGAGGAGCAAAGGAGCAGAAGGGAAGCATTTCTGAAACTCACAGTGCACTTCTTGAATAAAATGAATCAAAAGGAACTCGCTGCCTGTCTGCTGAGCAGTAAGAGGATTCCTTTTCATAAATGCATTCTCAAGAAATTCTATTTTCTTTTGAAACATTATTTTCATTATTTTTCTTTCCATTAGAAAACACTCATCCACACTTTGGGTATAAACTTAAATCTGACTTAAAGAAGAAGTTACAGCCTGTGTTTGAGGGGATTTCTAAAGCACGAAACTCCTCCAGCCTGAATCAAATCTACACAGAGCTCTACATCACAGAGGGCAGGAGTGGAGAGGTCAATAATAAACATGAGGTCAGACACACTGAAAGAAATGTCAGTAAAGGTGAAACAACAATCAGATGTGAAGACATGTTTAAAACATCAACTGCAAGAGACAAACCAATCAGAACAGTGCTGACAAAGGGAGTGGCTGGGATCGGGAAAACATTCCTGACACATAAGTTCACTCTGGACTGGGCTGAAGGCAAAGCTAACCAGGACATAAAGTTGATATTTCCATTCACATTCAGAGAGCTCAATCTGCTGAAACATAAAAGGTTCAGCTTGGTTGGACTTGTTCATCACTTTTTTAGTGAAATCAAAGAAGCAGGAATCTGTAACTTTGAAAACTTCAAAGTTGTTTTCATCTTTGATGGTTTGGATGAGTATCGATTTCCTCTGAACTTCCACAACACTGAGATGCTGACTCATGTTGCAAAGTCTGCATCAGTAGATGTGCTGCTGATAAATTTAATCACTGGGAATTTGCTTCCTTCTGCTCACTTGTGGATAACCACAAGACCTGCATCAGCGGGTCAGATCCCCTCCAAATATTTAGATGCTCTCACGGAGGTCACAGGGTTCAGTAACCCACAGAAGGAAGAGTACTTCAGAAAGAAATTCAGAGATGAGAAGCAGGCCAACATCATGATCTCTCACATAAAAACATCAGAAAGCCTCCACATCATGTGCCAGATCCCAGTCTTCTGCTGGATCACTGCTACAGCTCTGGAAAACCTGTTAAAAAGCAGTGAGGAAAGGGGATTGCCCAAGACCCTGACTGAGATGTACATCCATTTCCTGGTTGTTCAGACCAAAGTGAAGAATATTAAGTATGATGGAGGGGAAAGGACAGATCCTCACTGGACTCCAAAGAGTACGAAGATGATTAAAGCACTGGGGAAACTGGCGTTTGAGCAGCTGCAGAAGGGCAACCTGATCTTCTATGAATCAGACCTGACAGAGTGTGGGATTAATGTCAGAGAAGCCTCAGTGTACTCAGGAGTGTTCACACAGATCATTAAAGAAGAGAGAGGGCTGTACCAAGAGACTGTGTTCTGCTTCATCCAACCGAGTGTTCAGGAGTTTCTGGCTGCTCTTCATGTCCATCTGACATTCACCAGCTCTGGTATCAACCTGCTGGAAGAAGAGCAAACAGCCTCAATACAGGCTGAAGAGTCTTTGGCAATACGTTTCTACCAGGGTGCTGTGGACAAGGCCTTACAGAGTCCAAATGGACACCTGGATTTGTTCCTTCGCTTCCTCCTGGGTCTCTCAATGCAGACCAATCAGACTCTCTTACAAGGCCTGCATTGAGAGATACAGACAGGAAGCATCCAAGAGACCAATGAGGAAACGGTCCACTACACAACAGTTCAAAAGTAAGATCAGCTCATCTGCAGTTCTGTGGTTTCCCCATAACAGACAAGAAGGTTCTGGGTTCAAATCCACTGGAAACTTTCTGTGTGGAATTTATATGTTCCCATCATGTCATTAGTCAACTGATGATTTTGACTTTATACATAAAATCTGCCCTGGTTCTCAAGTTTCTGCACTGGATGAGTTGGAAAACTACTGAATCAACAAAAACAGTATCAAGTTTTTCTCTGCATATGTCAGTCATCCATGAAATGTTTAAATTTAAGACTAACCCATTATAATGATTTAAAAAAAAACACCAGCCTTATTATTATCATTATTATCATTATTATTATTATTATTAGTTTAGTTTTCTCTCTTTGTGCCTCTCCTCTGTTGACTCTTTATGTGTCCGTACGTTCTATGATGGTAATATAAGGCAGCAACCCCACTCCACAAATATGTCTCCCTAAATTTAGTTAATGTGTTATATTTGTATTTGAACAATAATGTGCAAATGTCAAACTGACAAACAAAAATAAATACTTGCATAAAAATCTTGATCACTGATTAACTGTAACATAAACTTTAATCAATATAAATACAAACATGCATATACAGAGCATCAGCTTGGCTGAATACACAGAATACAGTCATTAATTATAAATACAGAGTAGAGATTTTCCATGCTGAATTTTATTATTTCTTTACTTATTTATTTACTATTGAACACACAAGTGATAACTTTTATCACATTATTCAATTATATTTAATTCAATTCAATTTTATTCATATAGTACCAAATCACAACAACATTTACCTCATGGCACTTTATATTATACTGTAAATACAGTTGACCCCCTATGACCAAGCACTAATATGGTAAAACAGCCACTGCTGGGTTCTTTTTTTAAAGTTTTTCAAGTTAGCTTCTAAAAGAAATCTGATATTTCTTCCGCACTAATATTTTATCATTTTATTACAATTATAGTCATATACAGGAAATGTTTTGTGTATCCTAATCAAACACAGGGAATAGGGCACAGCAGGTGAAGACAATAGGGGTAATACGAGGACTGTAAAGACAGAGAATAAAAGAAATTACCAAAATAAACCAGGAAAGCAAAGATACACTAACACAAAAAAGAGGAAGGCACAAAACTGATCCTTACAACAGTAAAATTTAAAAATAGGAAATTCACAATCTAACAATATCACAAAAAGTCAACACCACAAGAATTAAGAGTGGATTTGTAGGAAGTGAAATGACTTGTAACGGACAGATACAAACTTATTGACGGTTACACCCTCAAGCAGTAAAGAGGATGCATACTTTATCGCAAGATGGCCGATTTTTTCACTAAGTCATCTACACAAGGTATTTTGTAGAGGGTATACGCAGTTTGTGTTGAAACAACAACAGTTTTCAACTATTCTCAAAATTTCAAATTTTTTCTCAGAATGAAAAATGATGATCAATTTGTTCTCTTAATGTACCCTAACACATGTGCTCTTTAATCTCTTTGTGTGTTGTTCTTGCAACACCCAAATTTACCCGTTCTGTGTAGTAAAAAGAGCGGCAACAAGAGGCTGCTGGGAAGATTAAACCAGGCTCCTGATGACATTAAAACACATCCAAGATGTGCTCCTGTAATATACACTACAGACCAATACAGATCCCAAACAAACTTCAACACCAGCATTCCCAGTATGGTCACAATGGTGTAAAATGCCCTCTTCTTTGATTGGTCAACCCTGTCCCTGTTCCTGCTCTCTTCTCCTGGGCCTGGATGAATTAAAACACAGAGAACAGAAAGGCTGCAGAAGGAGGAGATGGTCAAAAACAATATCATGAGGAAAAAATTCACAATGGCGAGGATGATATCTTTTATTGTTATAAAACCTGTTAATGCAAAGCAAAGCAGCCAAACACAGCCTATGCTGATTATCCTTATTCTGACCCCTCTTCCTTTCCTTAAGCTCCGATAAGTGATGGGATGAACAGCAGCCATGTAGTGCTCCACACAAGTCAGCATGTGAAAGAAGATCTGTCCAAAGCAGGCGAAAGAGAAAAAAATGAACGGATAGATTAATATGTTCAAATTATTCATGATGCTACCACAATAAGTGACGACACACGCTAAGACAGCAAAAAGGTCCATGATGACGATGTTGTAGGTGAAGCAGTCAGAGTGACTCAGAGTTACTTCCATAAAGGTGGAGCCTTTTTTTCTCCATTCTTGGAGACCATGTTGGAGGATGAGGATGCAGACAGGGAGGACGAGGAAGATGATAATGATGCTAAATGCACGATAGATGAGGGAGCTTGGTTTAGAGATGAGACAGTGCATGTATAGAGGGAGGGAGGTGTTCATGGAGGAAAGGTGCAGATCCAAAGTAGAGAATGATGAGTTTGCTGACATCTGGAAAAGAAAAAGACAAAAAGGACAAACCACTGGAATGTAAATTAAATTGACAGAAAAATTAAACCTATCTATATGTAGTTTATATATTCAGCTTTTTTCCCTGTTTATTATCTATTTAATTTCCTCTTTTATAACACTTTGTGATTTTTCTAAATTCAGGTTTTGTTGATATTAGATGTTATACAGTTGAGGCCAAAATTATTAACCCCCTTTATGAATTTAGGCAACACTCCTGATTTCAATGTGAAAATGACCATTAACAACAAGTGTTTGTTTTTTAAAGCGTATCTGTGTCCAAAATAACAAGGTCCACTAATTGTAGTAAGGATATTTTATTGATAGACTGAGTAGAAACAAGAAAGGGCAAAAATGAGACATCCAAAATTATTAGCCCCATGCCCATTAATAGTCAATACTTTACCCTTTTTGAGCCACAACTGACAACAATCTCTTAGAGTAGGTCTTTACTAGGTTGGCACAGGTCTCCTGAGGGATTTTGGCCCATTCCATTGCAAATTGTTCTAGCTGGTCTAAATTGTGGTTTCCGAGCATGGATATTCACTTTGAGCACTCGCCACAGATTCTCAATTGGATTGAGGTCTGGGCTCTGTGCAGGCCACTCCAAGATTTTGGTTTTGGTATCCTTGAAAAACTGAACTAATTTCGATGTATGCTTTGGGTCATTGTCTTGTTGGAAGACCCAGCGATGACCTAAGCCTAGACCAGGGGTCGGCAACGCGCGGCTCTTTAGTCCTTATTTTGCGGCTCCGGGTGGTTTGGGAAAATAAATTAGAAGTATTTAGCTGAAGTGCATTTTATTTGTGTTTAGTTCTTTTTTAAAAAACTTGTAGTTCTATATTGGAAGATTGTTGTGATTTTGAAATATAAAAATAAAATTATATTTTATTATTTTTTTCATCGCTCAAAATAAGCGTCACACTCGCGGAAGCCGGTATACCTGCCGAAACGCCGTGCATTTATCGAGACTTTCAACCCCAGATAGGCCAATTATGGATCTTCGGATCCACATTATGTGGGCAGCTGTTCTCCACCGTGAACTATTAAAAACAAACCGCTCACACCTCACAGATGACAGCTTACAGTCCTGCGTAAAGATGAAAGCCCCGATTTGCAGCTGCTGTGAGCAGAGGTTCGGGACCATAAGTCTCATTGTAAACATATCACGGCAGACCCGACGATGTTTGCATGAACATGCTTTTCAGCATCTCTTTATTGACCACTTTTCACACACAGTTGCTGTACGCATACAGCCGGCTGTAGCTTTTCAGCTCACAGCCCGACAACACAACAGCAGAGAGAGCACAGACTTTAAGGCGGCGAGGTGTGATTGCGGGTGCCGCTCAGGTGCGTCCGACTCCCCTGCAGCAGCACTGCAGACCACGCCCCGCCACACACATTAACAAGGTAAAATAGATATTTAGGCAGAATTTTGCAAATATCTATTTTTTTTAGCGGCATAGTGCTTTTTTTCCAATTACTGTGGTGGCGGCTCACAACAGTTTTTGTTTGCTACATGGATCATTTTAGTTCAGCTGGGTGTCTTTCCTTTTGTTATATTTCTTTAAGAGTTCAAAATGTGTTAATTACATAAATAAAATGTAATTTTCTTTGTAGCACTTCATGGATTTTATAAGCAACACACCTTAGTTGCTCTGTGGATTCTTTTAAAAAGCAGTTAAAAACTTTTCTGTTCAAACAAGCCTTTTGTTGATCTACGTATTTTATATTCTTTACATTATTTACATTTGATCTTTTACATTGTGTATAATGTCTATTGATTGTATTGTTTATTTTAATATTTGTGTACAGCGCGTTGTGACTGCCTGTCTGTGAAAAGCGCTTAATAAATAAACTTTACTTACTTACTTTAGATGTTCGCACAAAGCACAAAGGTAAAAACAGTGTTATCTTCATTTTAGATTTCAAAAAGTATTTGCGGCTTCCAGTGTTTTCTTTTGCATGGAAACCGGGTCCAAGTGGCTCTTTGGGTGTTAAAGGTTGCAGACCCCTGGCCTAGACTAAGCAGATTTCTGCATATTCTCCCTCAGAATGTCAGCATAATTTTCTTTTTTCATGATGCCATGCACTCGAACAAGGTTCCCTGTGCCTGAGGCTGCAAAACAGCCCCACAGCATGTTGCTCCCACCACCATGTTTAACTGTGGCAACAGTGTTCCTGGTGTTGAAGGCCTTTCCCTTTCTTCGCCAAACATAAGCAACATCCATGTGCTCAAACAGTTCCAGTTTAGTCTCATCAGACCAAAGCACAGACTTCCAAAGCTCATCTTTACATTTCAAATGTTCACGGGCAAACCTCAGTCGGGCTGTGATGTGCCACTCTTTGAGTAAAAGGGTTCTTTTGGGACGATGGCCGTAAAGCCCATCACAGTGAAGAGCCCTCACAACTGTGTTCCTTGAAACATCAACTCCAGAAGAGGCCAGGTCAGCAACAATTATCTTGGCAGATGTCTGGGGTTCCTTGCTGACATCTCTGACTATTTTCATCTCCAGAGTTCTTCAAATCTTGCGCTGATGGCCACGGCCAGGTTTGTTTCTAACAGAATTTGTCTCCTTGTACTTGGCAATGATGCAATGTACAGCAGTTGTAGACACTGTGAATTGCTTGGAAATGGCAGTGTAGCCTTGTCCCTTATCATGAGCCTCTACTATCTTCTTTCTGAGCTCCAGACTGATTTCCTTTGTCTTTGGCATGGCGAGTAACAGTACTCCCTCTCATGTGTTCAAGAGCCCTGTTCCTTGGAATCTTTTTATGTTAATTGGATGTTGTTAGGAAGCCAATTGATTGCACAGGTGTGGGTTCAAAGATTGGTTAATTAGTGTAGATGTGTTTTGAAAGCAAACATTCACATGGGGCTAATATTTTTGACCACCCCATTTTTTACTCTATTTGATATAAAGCAAGACTAAAAATGTACCAAAAGCTAGTAATGAGCACTGGCGAATGTTTGATTATATCAAGTTTCATCAATGTTGCAAACTTTGGGAAGAAGTTTAGGAAAATGTTCCATGATTCCTGGGGGGCTAATAGTTTTGGCCTCAACTGCATAATGTGGAAATTGCAGTGTTGTCTTAGACAGTAAGTTTGTTGGTATGGAGTAGGAGGTGTCTCAAAATGGATTGGGCTACAAGCACTGCTATGGGTACTTTCAGGTTAGTATCTCAAAGTTCGAGTTCCTAACTTAAAATGGCAGCTGATGGCAGTGGAGGACCGGTCATTTGTGTGAGCCTGGAAACTCCATGATACAGCAGCGAGTTGGCTGCAGCCTGAGCTGTCAGAGAAAGAATGTTGGGTTGGTGGTCTTCAAGCAGTTTGTGGACCTATTTCTCCCCAATCTGCATCCCCAGATTTCAGTGGGAGCAGGCACTGTACCCATCCCATGGAGGGCCACACAGACACTGAGTGTTGGAGATGCAGGCAGCCAGGAGAACTGCAACAGCAGGGTCCATTGGGACAGGTGTTCCCCATCACCAACGCTCCGAAAATCTCCCTCGGTTCAGGAGGGACACACAGTGTTCCATTAAGGTGCCAAAAAGGTATACACCAGGTGTTGGTGGACATGGGTTGCACACAGGTCCATCCAACCCCACCATACCATGGTGGCATGTTGCGATAGCAGAGCTTTACGTCTTAATTTGTTTCGGAAATCTCTCAGTCAGAACATGGTATATTATATTTAGATAGAAACTAGCGAGCTAACTTCCTGCTAACTTCTAACTCCGTTACATTTCATAAATTCTGTTTTCATGAATGCCTGGATATCAAACTTAATTGTTACACCTGGTAGAGCAACCACACTGATTTTAGAATTTTAGATAGTTTTTAACTCTCAGAGATGCCACAGTGATCATGTGACTTAGGGACCTGCAGAGGAGTTTGGGCTTAGGCACGGCTAATAACGTCAGACTTAAAAACTGGATAGACACCCAAGCTGAGTTCATCCTCAACCTTTGCTAGATTCCACCCACATGCAGAGCAGGGATGACCCTTAAAAGATGGTAACAACCTCACCGCCAACTAAAGAGGCCCCAGCCCCCAGTTTGACCGATGCACAGATGAGTGTCACGTGTTCAAGACTGGGGCTCACACTGAAATGTGATATTTTGATCTAATCAGCAAGTAAGTCAAACAATTTGAGGCACATAACTTCTACATTTTGAGATAATGATCCATTATTTTGCTCGACTTTTTGGCTTACTTCTGCCTGGCTCTGGTGGAGGACAACAAGCATCCATAGACATCAGATAGATGTGCTAAAATTCTGTAAGGTAAATTACACTAAATTATGGGTTTGAAAACATTTTAAGAAAAAAAACAACTCCACAAATTTCTGCTCTTTCTGCGTTTAAACTTTTTTATTTGTATTTTTCAGTAATACTATATTAAAATATTAGTAATGGTGCTGCATGATGACTATGTCTCACAGTTAATTTTCTGGGAAATTTGACTACTTGGGCAAACAAAAATAATTTTAAGATAGAGAGATTTATTTTTTTTATTTCATTTTATTGACTCCACCACCGGTCTCAATGCATTCAATTCAAGTATTGTTTACTTGTATTAAAAACTGTGACAATGACAAACTAGGAAAAACATGACAGCAATGACAATTATTTTGACGTAAACACACATAACAAACACACACACACACACACACACACACACACACACACACACACACACATATATAATATGCAGAGTTTTGTATATTCAAATAAGCCACAGGCAATAAATGCATCATCTGTCACTGTCTAACCTCTACTCTGATCATAGTTTTACATGACATATTTCCTTAGTAGCAGGAAAAGCTGCATATCTTTAAAGCACATTAAAATATCCCTCAAGAATTCTTTTTATATATGTACTTTTCATAATTTTCTTTCACAATATGCTGTTAAAAGGACTTTGACTTGGAACTTAAACACATATAATCTATTTAAATATTTTATATAAAATATTTTATACATAAACTGTCTATCCCCAGTGTTCAAGGTGGGGTTTTTTTTGTCATGCACTGACTCAAAACCCGTATGGTATTATACATTCTGAAAATTTAAAACAAGTTGTACAGACTTAGAAAACTATAGTGTTTACAAAATAGTACTGCTGGTCACTAGCCACCACTGATGAACATATACACACATACTGCATACTGTATCACGGGTACATCTTGAAAACTGTACTTGTATTAAAAATTATGACAGTGACAAACTAGGAAAAACATGACAGCAATGACAATTATTTTGACGTAAACACACACGCACACAAACACACACACACACACACACACACACACACACAATCACACACATATATAACAGTTTTCAAGATGTTTTTTCTGACATACTCAAAGTCATAATAGATATTAGTCAGAAAAATGCAGAATTTACAACAGGAAGTGTAATTGAAAATAAACTTTGTTTATTTTGAATTTTATTACAATCCAAAGGAACACCAACCTTATGATTCTCTTCTCTTCTCTTCTCTGTTGACTCCCGTTCATGTGATTATTTGCTCAAAACATATTAAAGCTGCACCCCACCCCACTCTCTCTTTCCAAGTACAATTCAAATATAGTTTATTTGCATAAAAAAGTGTGACAATGATGAATTAACAAAGGAATAATTGCACGCTCAATGAATTGATCAGAACTTTATGTTTATCTATAATGCTAGAGTAATTTTCTACATTTATTTGATTAAATAATGTATCTGCACACATGGTGCTGTTGTCTATTAGGATGAACACTGCAAAAAAATCTAATGATGTGCTGACAATTTTTTATGTGTATCCAAATCAAACAGCTTCATCAGCCGTGTGGTTTGTGAGTGTTTATGTGTGTAGTTTTGCTTTTCAAGTCACACCTGTGGCTGCAAAAGAAAACACATTTGATAAGCATGGCAAAAAAATGTAAGTGTATTAATAACCTTTTCAACAAGCTTCAAACTGTGCTTCATACAATAACTTTAATTAAGCAGGAGGAGAGCTTTTCTCCTGACAGCACTTAGAATGAGCTGTACTTCGTCAATGTTTTTCCCTTGTTGCTTGACTATAACTTTAGCATTTAACAGTAACTGGATTGTGTAGAACCTTAGATGTTGTTCCTGGATTTTTCACAGTTTGTATGAGCATTTCATACTTTGATCTTGGGGTCCACCCCCAGGAAAATGGTGGCATTGTGTTAACGCACCTGAGTGCTTAAGACCAACAAATTGTTAAAACTTCTGCACTGATAAAGGTGGCCATGTGTGTGGGTGATCAAGTGCCTTTGATTGGTTATATCAGAGCTGGCTGAAACCTAACCTTTTAATTCCCATAGAAGCAATAAAGCTATGCTCATTTTTTTTCTCCACATAGTCCTGAGGAAAATTTCTTTCTTCTTTTTATTTTATTTTTTTGCTTAACTTTTTTCCACGTATAAATTTGAAGGTAACCTGTCATTGAAAGTGGTTATTTCAAGCACTAGAGTAGAATTGATGTAGAACACAATGTTAATACATCTTATGTTGATACATGAGATGTTTCTCACATATGTGAAGATTTTGGAGTTGAGTGAAGTTTTATTTTTTTTAAAAATGTAATCCTACAAAATGTAATGCTTTTCTCTGCATGTATTATTTTAGGGTCTACCGTAAAATATAAAGTCCCTTGAGGTGACTGTTGTTTTAATTTGGCACTGTATAAATACAATTGAATTGGAAAAAATTGAATTGAATAATACGGGTTCATGCGCATACACATATATGTTTCTATGTCTGTGGGTCATGTCAGGTCTTGTCCCTGTCTTGGTCCTCCTTGGTCTCTCAAGCTCTGGGGGTGTTACGTCCCAGTCTAGGGGTACAGGAACGTAACATAAGAGTTAAAAAGATTGACCCCGCCCTGGTCCCTCTGGATTTCTGGGGCCAAGGGCTCCCCAATGCATGTTTCACATCCACTATTAGACACTAGTGAATACTGTGAATACTAGCACAAGTATTCACAGACACCCACTATCCTGGCCGGCTGCTGCCTCTAAAAAATATTTTGTATTATTGGTGCTGTGTGCTGTTCAATGAAATTTATTATTTATTATTTACTGTTGTTTATTCATATGTTAGTTGTTGCCATGGTTTCTGTTTTTTTTTTATATTTTGGCAGGTGTTGAAGCAGATTCTCAATATTCCTCTCTCTCCATCTTTCTATCAATCCATCTGCTTCACCTCTGTTTTTCTCTCCCTCTCCTTCTAGTAACTTCGCCCCAACTTCTCTTTCTTCTTTGTCTTTTCCATCCCACAGTCTTGTCCTTTTTAACGATAATTTTACAATTTTCATCATAGCAAATCCCATTAAACAAAACAAACAATCAAAAAAGAAAACCCTTAAAGACCTTTAAACCTGATAACTGAGAGACCATAGAGAAAATCTGACATTTGCTGATGAGGTAAATTATTAAGCGACTTTTAAAATATTAAAAAAATAGAAATAAAAAGATGATGAGTTCTTTTTTGTACTGAGAACCAGTGAAGGGACGTCAATGCTGGAATAATATGTTAAGAGAAGATGTATGAGTAAATGCACTGACTGCTCATAGTTGAGTGCACTGGAATTAGACAACTCATTACTATAACTGCATTGTTCATTGATTGGCTCATCCAAAACTGGAAGCCTGGTACCACACTCGACTGTTCTGTGATGATAACAGAGAAGAATGGTTTAAAGGTTCAGTTTAAGTGCTTCTAAAATGTTTAATTATCAACCACTTTGGGAGGTTTTTCATTTCTGAATGATATCCTTAGTTTTGACTTTATTCAAACTGTTAGGCCTCATGCATCGACTCCTGCCAACTTCGATAGCATATCTTTGTTAGAGCCACGCTGACATGTTCAGACACAGTTTTAAAATCGCTTAAAGAAAAAATACTATTTATTTGAATTCACCACAAAAAAGACATAAACAGCAAACTGTGGGAATGTGACTGAATGGGGTGGCTTTAACAGAAAGCAGTCATATAAAGGACAGCTACAAGTACTTGGGTATCTGACAAGCCAGCAGGAACTGTGAGACAGATGCATAGAGGTCCATCACAGCCATGTACTTCGTACAGGAGACAGGTGCTTATAGAAGACAGCTGAATGGTAGAAATAAGATTCAAATCATCAATAGGTTTGCTCATCCAGTCATTAGAACCCAGGTGTAATAACAAGCTGGCCACAGGAGGAGGCAGATGCCACAGATGTCAAGCTACAAAAACTGTTTACAGTGCACTGAGGTCTCCATCCAAAGTCAATCACTCTGAGGCTAAATGAGAAATGAAATGAGGGAGGGCGAGGATGAGTGTCATAGCCACAATCCAGGATGGAACATGGAGCATCCTTGAATACATCGGGAAGATGAACCCTCGAGATGAGCTGCTCATAGCACAGACTGAGAGGGAGATTTTTTTCATAGTGTGATCTTTAAGTGTCAGGAACAGTTTGAAAAATTTGTAGTGAAAATTTGGAGGGTGTTGGAAAATCTTTTAGTCTTTAACTTCAGGTTTGGAGATTGGGGCCAGTCCTCAATATGTGACCTGAAAATACATTAAAAAGAGTAAGTGGGAATATAAAAATAAGAAGCGTAAAGTTCTTTCCAGAGAAAGGAAAAACATTCTGCAGTGGGTTGTTCCTGGAAACAACTTTGTACATCGGTGTAACTGTCCTGGTTCTTGGTTTTGGTCTCAGGGTTTTGAGTTTCTTTGGAGTTTTTGGAATCACCTTTATTGTTAAATGTTTTCTGTTGTAATAACCATCATTTAAGAAAAAAGAAAGGAAAAAACATATTAACCTGCTATTTAACTCACAGTTAGTTATTTCAGTAAATTTGTTTGCTTTTCGAGAGTTTGTACAGCTTATATACATTTATAGTCTTTGGGTACAAGTCTGTCAGTCCCTAACTATTTATCATCACAGATATAAATGGATTAACCCAAAGAAGGTAGAATAGACTATTTACAGCAAAAACTATATTTATCGTGTTGATAAATTAAAATTGGCAGATAAAATATCAGTGATTCCAAATTCTCTGTTAAGAAAATGATTTAGATGGTTTTTAAAATTTAATTTCATTGCGGTGAAGCATGGGTTAAAATAATTATCTCTGTAAATCACCACTCACTGTTAAAACCTAAAAACAAAACTTTTATGAATTTAGTGTAATTTCCATTTCTTTGTTAGGTCCCTCGATCACAACTGATGTTCAAACTGATTTGAGTCAAAGTGATTCATTCATTTAAAGGAACTCTAACAGAATGAGGTCCGCACAGTGGCCACACTGAAAAGACAAGATAGATAATTACATGTTAAAAGTGAAATCACTTCCTATCTGTGTATAACAAATCTATATTTCTCTTCTTCTTTAAATATTCTGCTTAGAGTACACTGTTTCTTTCTACAGAGGTAAATGTAAATGATTCATGAAGTTCTTCCATTTTCTGAATTCTTTTGTTATTTATAAAACTGAAACTGGTTTTTAAGTAAATCACACCTGAGAAGACTCTGCAAACATAAACTTTGATCCAACATGCGTTTGTTCCCACATTGAAATCTAACTCCATCTCAGACTTTGCACCAACAGCAACATGACCCCACTTTTCAGCACACAGAGTGAGTGAAATTCAGTCACAGGCTCAGTTGTTTACAGCTCTGTTATATTCAGTCAGGAATTTCTGACCCCTTCACATTTTTTTTCACCATGTGGGCTACAGATTACTACAAATTAACAGAAACAAGAATAAAAAAACCAAACAAACTTATAATAATTATGGAATTATTATCTATAATGTAAATTATGGAAACACTTTACATTATAGAATGACTATGATGCAACCCTCAGATGAATAACTACAAATGGCATTTTGCAAAGATGCAATTAACAAAAACACTTCAACTGAGTAGCTTGTAGAATCATTTTAGGTGAACTAACTTGAATGACCCGGTCTCATGACCCAGTGAAGAGCAAGTTTTAGCTGTCATCAGTGGCGGTCCTAGCCTGTTTGGCGCCCTGGGCGAACACTCCCTCTTTTTTTTTTTTCTTTTGCTGATGCCCCTGATGCCGCCCCCCACCACTATGCCGCCCCGGGCATCAAAAACCGCTGCTGGCTGTCATAAACACAGCCACACATTTGACTCAAGAATACTTTGATATACAGACGAGTTCATGGTCAGATCGATGACTCCAAGTTGCCCGGGCCTTGAGATTGCAAAATAGTCATGAGGGAAATGAGATTCAGCTCATTGTTTTTATTTTTAAAACATTAAAAGAACACAGTGCCAATAGTAAGTCATGAGGAACTAGACTGTAATCTAATACATCTGAACTTTGCTCTGTTAGTATAACCAGTCTGAAGGCGTGTCAGCACCTGCAAAACATATATAGAGCATTCATATGCTGCAGAAAGTGAAGCTGCAGACTGAAGCACAACGCTGATGAAGATTTTTACTTTTTAAATTACTTTTAAATAGAGAAAAATATTATACATGGACCCATTACTCTTGATGATTCTTTATTTGGTGATTGTTGGAAGTTTCCACACAGACAGACTGAAATCGTTCTCTTTGGAGCGTCAAAACTGAGAAAGAGAAGACGGAATAGTTTAAGGATAGAGTTCTGTTAACTTTAGTTTGATAATAAAATTAAAGAGATGACACACTGGTCATCTGAAAAAAGAAAAAAACATGTCTTATATAAAACAGGTACTGACTCGTGGTCTGTTATGAAAGTCCTGAGCTCTGTAGGTGCAATTAAGAGCTCAAAACATAAAATCTATATGGAAAGCAAGTAAAGTTAAGTAAAGTCTGGAAATGGTCAAAAATTCTTAAGCAAGGATCAGATGTGGTTTCAAAAGAGGAAATAATGAAACCAAACAATCTGATGAATATATATCGAATTAAATGTATGAACCCTTCCTCCACCTTTTTCTTGCTTGCATAACAATTTTTTTGAAAAATATTATTTATAAATTCAGAATCAGCAAATATGGTTTGAACTACTTGCTACTACTACATACTGTTTGGGGCTTTTTTCATTGTTTGAAATTGTTAGAAAATCTCATTTAAAAAATTTTCAATTATAAACTGTGTATCAAATGTAAAACAAAACAAAACATAACATAACAAGAAGTATGGCTGTCCAGCTTTTCATGTGTAAATTGCTGATGGAGAAGAAGCAGAGCATTTAATGGTGACGTCTCAAAGAACTGTGGAGTGACAGCATCACATTTGTTGATGTGTGAACCCAAAGAGCATCTATTGTTTCATTTGTGATTTATTGTATTGCTTGTTTCTAAAACAACTGACATCTCATACTACAATGCAACTATCATATATAACAGCTCACTGCATTTATAATGAACCAATGTCCATCATGTCCATCTGACACTCACCAGCTCTGGTATCAACCTGCTGGAAGAAGAGCAAACAGCCTCACTACAGATCGAAGAGTCTTTGGCAATACACTTCTACCAGAGTGCTGCGGACAAGGCCTTACAGAGTCCAAATGGACACCTGGATTTGTTCCTTTGCTTCCTCCTAGGTCTCTCACTGCAGACCAATCAGACTCTCTTACAAGGCCTGCTGACACAGATAGGAAGCAGCCCAGAGACCATTCTGTTAGGGTGCCTGGGTCATAGACCCAGTGTTTTGTGGTTTTGATTCTTAGATTTTGTTTATTTCATTATGTTCTAGTTTTCTTTGTTTAATGAGTTATTGCATTATTCTAAGTTTAGATTCTCCGTGTGGTTTATGTGCCTTTGTTTATTTCTGTGTGCTAGTAGTTATGTTTAGCTTCCTCTGTGTCTAGCCGTGTCTTGTGTTTTGTGAATCTTGTCTCTGTTTCATTCCTCCAGTCCCTAGGGTTAAGCTTAAGTGTCTTGAGTTCAGTCTGTGTTTCCTGTATTATTTTGATAATCCCTATCCTGTGTGCAGTATGTTGGGTTTTGCTTCCCTTGTCTCATCAGGCCTGATTTGTCCCAGCTGTGATTCCCTACTGTCTCCCATTCCCCGTTTGCTCCCTCTGTGTATTTAAGCCCTGTGTTTTCCTTGGTCTGTGTTGCTCCCTCATCCAATGCTGTGCAGTCTGTCTGCTTGCTTAGTTTGTTTCTATTTTCAGTTTAGTTTTTGTATTCTCATTTCAGCCAGCTTTTTGTTTTTGCCATCCAGCATTAGAGCTGTGTTTGAGTTCACCTTTTAACCTCCGTGAGTCTGCACTTTTGGGTCCACCATTCCTGCCTGCACACAGCACATGACACAATAAGGAAAAACTGCACTACAAAAAGATCAGTCCATCTGTAGTTCTGTGGTTGCCTCCATAACAGACAAGAAAGTCCTGGCTTCAAATCCACTGGGAACTTTCTGTGTGGAATTTGTATGTTCTCATCATGTCCATCTGTGTTGTGTCCATGTACTCCTGCTTATTAGGTTAACTGGTGATTGTCATCTGTCTCTCTGTGAAAGATTGGCACCTTTAACACATTACAGTTGGGTAGATGGGACAGATCAGCTCTAGCCCAACTGTCAAAATATTTACTAGTCATTAGTCAACTGATGATTTTGAATTTACACATAACATCAGTCCTGGTTTTCAAGTTTCTGCATTGGATGAGTTTGAAAACTATTATGCAAACAAAGTAAAAATCAGTAGGCTATAAAGTCTTTTTCTGCATTTTTCAGTCATCCATGAAAATTTTAAATTTAAAAAGAACAGCAGCCTTATGAGTGTTTTGTTTTCTGGTTTTCTCTCTTTGTGCCTCTCCTCTGTCGACTCTCTATGTGTCTGTATGTTCTATGATGGTTATATAAGGCAGCAACCCCACTCCACAAATATGCCTCCTAAATTGAGTTCAAATGTTATATTTGTATTTGAACAATAATGTGAGAATGTCAAACTGACTTATGAAAAATAAACACATGCATAAATAAGCTTGATAACTGATTAACTGTTACATAAACTTTAATGAATATAAATATAAACATGCATACACAGAGTAAGTGATACAGAATTTCCATGCTGAATTGTATTTGTTTCTCTATTGTTTTTATACTTAAGTATTTACTATTGAACACACAAGCGGTAACTTTTATCTTGCTATTCAATTTTATTCAAGTCAATTCAATTTTATTCATATAGTACCAAACCACAACAGCAATTGTCTAATGGCACTTTATATTATACCATAAATAACCTGCAACAATACAGACAAAACCCAAACAATCAGACAACCCCCTATGACCAAACACTAATATGCAAAAAACCCACTGTTGTTGCTTTTTTATTATAGCTTTTTAAGACTGCTTCTAATCCACACAACGATTATATCATTCTATTACAAATGTATACTGTAATATACAGGAAATGTTTTATGTGTATCCTATGTGTGTCTAATCAAACGCAGGAAATAGGGCACAGCAGGGGAAGACTGTAAAGTAATCCGAGGAATGCAAAGAGAAAGAGTAATAGAAATTACTATTAGGGTACCATTAGAATTAGGATCATATTGAGAGAAAAAAAAATATTATTGATCATTTTGAGAATAAAGTCAAAATGTAAAGGTTTCATTACAAACTGCCACGGTTGCTGTACCCTCTGACTTAATGAAATCTGACCTCAGAATCTGTTTTAGCAACAAGGAATGAAATGAGTTCACTTTTAACCACTGAGGGGTGATCAGGATAAGGACGTTTAAGAGTTGTACAGATTTGTCTAAAATTAAATGGCTGGTAAAGGTCAGATGAAAGATTTTTAACTATTACACCCTCATGCAACAGAGGGGATGAATGTTGTATCACAAGATGACTGATCCATTTGTTTCATTAACTCACCTCATAAAGAAGGCATTTTGTACAGAGTATTGCAGTGGTGCCAGTCTGTGTTAAAACAACAGTAATCTCCTGATTTTAACTAATCAAGAATAACAATGTTTTTACTTGAAATTTCAACTTTGTTCTCAAAATGATCAATGATATAGGCCGTTTATGTTGAAACAGCAACAGTTTTCAACTATTCAATTCAATTTCAAATTTTCTCTCAAAATGAACATTGATGATCAATTTTTTTCTTAATGTACTCTAACACACGTGCTCTTTAACTTCATTGCATGTTGTTCTTACAACACACAATTTTACCCTTTCTGTATAAAAACAGCAGAGGCAACAAGAGGTTGCTGGGAAGACTAAACCAGGGACTCCATGACATTAAAATACATCCATTAAGTCCTCCTGTAATATACACTACAGCCCAGTTCAGATCCCAAAAAAATTTCAACACCAGTATTCCCAGTATGGTCACAATGGTGTAAAATGCCCTCTTCTTTGACTGGTCAATCCTGTCTCTGTTCCTGTTCTCTTCTCTTGGGCCTGGATGAATTAAAACACAGAGAACAGAAAGGCTGCAGAAGGAGGAGACGATTAAAAACAATATCAAAACACATATATTCACAATGACGTGGATGATATCTTTTACCATTATAAAACCTGCTATTGCAAAGCAGAGCAGCCAAACACAGCCTATGCTGATATTCCTGATTCTGACCCATCTTTCTTTCCTTAAGCTCAGATAAGTGATGGGATGAACAGCAGCCATGTAGTGCTCCACACAAGTCAGCATGTGAAAGAAAATCAGTCCAAACCAGCAGACAGAGTAAAGAAAGAACGCCAAGGATAACATGTTTAAATATTTCATGACGCTACCACAAAAGCTGAAGACACACGCTAAGACAGCAAACAGGTCCATGATGACGATGTTGTAGGTGAAGCAGTCAGAGTGACTCAGTACTTCCATGAAGGTGGAGCCTTTTTTCCTCCATTCTTGGAGACCATGTTGGAGGATGAGGATGCAGACAGGGAGGATGAGGAAGATGGCGGTGATGTTAAATCCACGATAGATGAAGGAGCTCGGTTCAGAGATGAGGCAGTACAGATGCGAAGAGGACTGAGAGGAAAATGATGAGTTTGCCAACATCTGAAAAAATAAATAAATATATATATATATATATGTATTTTAAATTGAACTCTACTACTCCCACTTTGACTCAGTTAAAAAAAAAAATCCAAAATGAGACATTTATTTATCAACTTTTTATTTCATTGAATTTAATATATAGGTAGATTTTTTTTTTTCATTCATAAAATGTTTTTAAGTACAGCATCATTGCCCAGCCTGAAGTGTGACAATGACAAACTGGGAAAAACAGTTCAGCAATGGAAATTATTTTGACATACACATGCATAACATAGACACACACACTTAAATCTTCACCCATGTCATGCATTTCTTTATTGACTACCACACACTACACAAAATGCAAGATGTGCCTCATTTGGCTTGATTCACCTGCTGCAGTTTATTTTGTCCATTCATTAGGACAAAACGTGTTTCGTATTTAAATCATGTGCAGAGCTTGGCATATTCAAATGAACCAGAGGCATTAAAGGCATCATCTGTCACTGTCTCAGCTCTGTTGTGATCTTAGTTTTGCATGAGATATTTCCTCAGTAGCAGGAAATATGCAAAGCTGCATGTGTTTAAAGCACATTAAAATATCCCTCAAGAAATCTTTTCAAGTTTTTTTATTTTCTTTCACAATATGGTGAACTTAAACTTAAAGAACACATATAAACTTTGTGGTACCCTTCTTTGTTTCTAGTTGTGTTTATTTCATGCATAAGCATGACATATTACTACATGAAAGATGAGAAGGCATTTAAACTGTCTATCCGCAGTGTTCATGGTGCACAGTTAGTCAGAAAACTGCAGAATTTTTAAAAACCATACAGTACTATTACAAATAAATATTGTTTTGGTAATTTCACTTAATTTTATAAAAATCCAACGAACACCAACCTTTCATTATGTTCTCTTCTCTTCTCTGTTGACTCCTGTTCATGTGATTCTTTGCTCAAAACATATTAGAGCTGCACTCCACCCCACTCTGTCTCTCCAAGTATAATTCAAACATAGTGTATTTGCATTCAAATAAAAACATGTGACAATGATGAATTAACAATGAAATAGTTGCACGATTAATGAATTGATCAGAACCCTATGTTTACCTGTAATCCCAGATTGTCTTGCTGCATGCTCAATCACTCAGGTAAGTGAAGCTCAAAAGGCTGATTCTGTTCATCTGGACGTAACGTTTTCTCATCATCCACTCATTGTCTCATCGTGGATTTGTGTCATCTGCTTGTCGTCACTCATCCAAATGACTAATGGAATGTTTCGCACACTGAAAATGCAATGTCAAGATGAACAGAATCAAACTTTTGGGAGTGGAGCGAGTAATGTTGTACATTCATTTTATTCAATAATGTATCAGCACATGCAGTAAGGTCGGGTATCGTCACTGATTTCTAGAATCGATTCCAATTCACAAGTTCCCGATTTGATTTGATTCAATTTTGCCTCAGACGGTCAGAAATATTATAATTCTGATCATTTATTAGTACTGACACTTGTGAGACTTCAGAACTGTAAACATCACAGCAGATGCCTTTGTGTCAAAGTAACTGAGGATAAAACACAGAAAACATGAAGGAGATTTTTCTAGGCTCAATTTTTATAGCAGATAACCTTAAAAATATTCTGCAGTAGAACTAAAATGGAAGAAAATCATGAATCAACATATGAACATTACCTGATGCTGCTGAAGTGAAGCAAAGCAAAGTTAGAGGTTGAATTAGAGATACAGTTAAATGTTTTGCAATTTGGCATCATCGTGGATTTGTTGCAGGTCATTTCTAAAAAAAACCCCAAAAACAAAACAACAACAGCAGCTAACAGCACTGTACGCAACAGTAGACTGGTGTGTGATAAGGAAGCGCATAATGCAAAAAACAGAGATTTGAAATGGGAAACTGTGCTTAAAGTACACTGAGAGAGAGAAAGCGCTGTGCAGAAAGTGTGATTTTATCGTTGTGGAAGTAAAACAGCCAAAGTAAGAGGGAATTCATCACAATGTTTATCAGACGTTGTAGTTTGGATCTTCTTTTGCTGCTGGCACAGTGAATTTTGGCCGGAGTGATCAAACCTGCAGCTTCAGAATCTGTGAGATGTCGACTTCCAGCCCCGACCGCTTCTCTGCATACTTGCCTTTGGGAGAGAAATCCAACATCTCACAGATTCTGATTCGCTGGGTCTGCACTTTGTGTGGAATCTGTTCACCTGCTCTCATTTACAGTTTTAGCTGTTTGGTGGTTCTTGAAATAGTTTTCTGAGTTTTATATCATGATATGTGCTGCGTGGCAGGCAGGATTGGACCCAAACTCATAAAACAGTCCAAAACATAAACTCACAAAAACTAAACTTAGAAAACTGGAAACTAGAAGCAAAAGCACTGGGAAAAGAAAACTCTAACACCCTGAAACTAGAAACACAGGGAGATTCACATACATGAGGTGGTATGATGCGACAAAGGGCTACGGCAAACACAGGGCTCAAATATAGAGAGGATATACAGAGGAGTAATGAGGGAATGGGAAACACAGCTTAGACAAAACGAGACAAGGGAAGCAAAACTAGAAACACTGACATGAAACACAGACTTTCAAAGAGGAAACAGGAAATATAACACAGAGATGCAGACTAGACACTGAGGCAGAGAGACCTGACTGACCGGGGGAACATGTAGCACAGAGACAAAGGGTAACCAAACGTGAAACACAAGGGGGTACAGAAACAGAAACTCCAAGCTTCTCTAACACTACTCAAGAAGTATAAATCAAACACAAAACACTGGGTCACCTGAGATTCTGGCGTTTATGCCAAAATACATTTATATTTAAAAATCGATTCAGGATTTAATGAATCAATTTGGCTTTATTCAACTTAAAACATGTACCTCGCCCTGCATTCCAAGGGCTGCAACCTGCAGCTGTTGTATTAACAAAAAAAAGGCGTGGCAGCTCATTAGCTACACTTCACCTTATAATCAGAAGAATTTTCTTCCTACATACATCATTGTCATTTAATGTTGGATCTGATACAGTCAGAAGAATTTTTCATCAAAATACTTAAGCAATGATCACAGCGTCTCAGAAAAGGTTTTACTTGCAAGCAGTTGTGCTCTCTACAGCGCAGTGTAGAGAGCAGTGGACAGAGTAGGACTAAAGCACACTATGTCTTCCACTTATTTATAGTGGGGTTGAATTCTGAGTTTTACGAGTACTTAAATGTATGGAACTTTCCACTGCCCATGCAGACATGCTGAGAACGGTGGTCTTAATTTTATTTAAACAGCTCTCTTGCTTTCATTTCCTTCAAACAGCCTTTTTTTCCGTTTCACAAATCCCCTTTCAAGATTGATACTATTGATATTTGGATCAATCCGCCCTGCCCTCTTGGTGTAAGGCTGAAGTCATTTAATGTGGCAAAACAAAACAAAGATAAGATAAGCTGGTGAACTTGCAGAACAGTTACAGATAAATCAGTTATAATAAATGCTTTAAATAAGTTGCTAATGCTAGAGGCTCTGATCAGGCGTCCGTGTGGATCTTCTGCATTGAGGATAAGTTATTTCTTGTATAGTACATGTGGCATAACTCCATCTTACACTTTAATGTTCATCTGCATTCATCTGGGAGTTGTCAGAAAACACAAGGCAGTCTCCGATGACTTCTCAGAGCAGCAGTGTTCTGTGCAATAAAGCATCTCAGATCAGCTGGTGCCATCTTGAGGTCACAGTTGGTTATTGTGTCTGAAATCTGTTTAATTGTTCCTGTTTTCCTGTCACGCTGAAAGGGAGAAGTATTTCTTGTGTTCTTCACACATGTTCATTTTGTTCTGATGGTCCTGTGATCATCCATGGAGACAAACTTCACATAAATGTGTTTAGCCTGGTTAGTTTTTCTCAGTACAGCGGCTTGATTTTTCAGAAAAAGGATCTTTTCATCATGAATTGTTTGTTGATTGTTAATGTTTGTTTTTATTAGTTTTTTTAAAAAATCATTCATAAAAATGATTCCAAAGACAAAACAAAGAAAAGACAGAGTTAATCATGTGATTATGGCAATCCAGTATTCAGAAATATTAATTACAGAGAAACAATAATCAAAGTTTATATTGGACACAGTTTACATATCACAATGCATCATTCTAGAAACATTATTTCTTCTCCAGTGTAATTCTATTTAATAAAGTTCTATATATCCTATCTCTCCTTATACTTTAGTTCCATCATCAAGGTTATAAATGTAATTTTGTATTCACATTGCCCATAAACATTACATGTATTCAAAAAACTGCCAATAAAATAAACAGTGTGCTGCTGGTTGGTCAGATAGCTTTCTAACTTCTGACATCATCACAGATTAGAAACTTGATGAAATTTTAAATGTAGTTTGGGGATCATTCAATGAGAAACAGTAAAATGATTTTCCAGGTGAAAAAGTGGACGGCAGAAACAAAGAAAGAGTGAGAACAGTGTGAGTAATAAAGATCTTTGGAACAATAAGGCAGCAGGAGGACAGCTGCAGTTTAACAGGTTTGTAACAACATTAAAATATAATTATAATGAATTAATTTACACTGATACCTTCTATAGCAGAACCTTCAATTTACCAACCACAGTGTTAATGAATGGAAACATCCTGTCAGTGAAATTGTGTGTGAAGGTGTGTATGTGTGTGTTAGTATCAGGATCAGAGAACGACAGCTTTCCTCTGTTACAGTCCAGATTCACTCTGATCCTCTGAAACGTCTTCTGTACTGAGAGAGCAGTGTCTGCAGCTGATGGTGACCATGCGTAATATTTACCTTCATAGAACCTTATTCTCCATAATCCAGACAATCTGTCTCCCTTCCTATTCTCAGACTCTGCAAACACACCCAGGTTCCACCATGTGCTGTATTCAACCTCAACATCCCAGCTGTGATTACCACAGTCAAAGCCTTCAGAGCCCAGGACAGAGTAGAACCGATCAAACCTTTCTGGATTATCAGGAAGCTGTTGTTCATCTCCTCGTCTCACACTGGTCAGATCCTCAGACAGGATGAGTTCTGGATGAGCAGTGTTTGGGTCCAGAATGATAGGAGTGTAGGAGACCATGTCCTTCATGTTGTTCCAGATGTTGAAGGTCAGATTGGCCAGGTGTTTGGCCTGGTCTATCAGAGCTCCTGAGGGCAGCTGTGGATCATCCAGCAGGGGGCAGCACTGGACTCTTTCCACTGCAGCCTTGTAGTTGTGCAGGAATGAGACGTCTTCAGCTCTCAGCTCCTCCTCTGTGGCTCTGACTGTGTCTGAAAGAGCTGCTCTCTCTCTGCTTAGAGCCTCCATGTTCTCCTTCATCATCCCACTCTTCTGCTCTTCTTCCTCCCTCAGTGCAGCCAGCCTGTCCTCCTCTTCCTCTGCTAGAAACTGGTGAAACTTCTTAAACTGCTTCTTAATCTGACTCTCTGTGTGTCGGGCCTGGACATTAATGTGTTTTGCTATTTGATCAAACTTCACTTGAAGTTCTGCACAAACCTTCAACTTCTTCTTTAAGGACTCCAGAGTTTCCTGAAGTTCCTTCTTGTGTTGTTGTGCAGCTTCATCGATGGGTCTGAAACTGTGGTTGGTGTGTTTTTCTGAGTCTCTGCAGATGAGACACACTGGCTGCTGATGGTCCAGACAGAAGAGTTTGAGTTTCTCATAGTGCAGACTGCAGAGAGCCTCTGAAGCTCTCTGATCTCCGTCTTCTAAGAACAACTCACACAGGTTCTTTAAAGCCAGGTTTACAAGTGGATCATTCCCTGAAGATCTTCTCTGACAAACTGGACACTCATGTGTTGTTTTCTTTCTCCACCATCTCTTCAGACAGTCTTTACAGAAGCTGTGGCTACATGACAGAATAACAGGATCTCTGAAGACCTCCTGACACACCGGACAGCAGAGATCGTCCTCTGATCTGGAAGCCATTGAGTCTGTGAGTGAAGCTGAAAACAGCAGACAGGAGTTTTTCTCAAACTCACATTCAGTGTGTGGAGCGTCAGCAGCTTTAAGCAGCAGTGTGGGAGTTTTCCAGTTTTCTCTCCTGTAGCTCATATGAAACTTCTAGTTTGATCTGAACTCAGTCTGATCGTCTCTGCGTCTCTCTTTACTATGTATGAATAACAGCCTAGTTTTTCTCAGGTGAGTCATGTGAGGGGCGGAGCTTGGCTGTTGCTTCACTCATAAATAAGAGTGTTTCTCATTCCTGAGTTCAGATATTTCACCTGCACATGTCCCAACATGAAGACCTTTTCTGAATCTTAGAAAAGAAAGTCTCATTCAGTGGTGCTGCAGAAACTTCACGTTCAAAAGGGACGTTTTTCTGGTTGTTTAGCAGACTCATCAGCAGATTATAATGCAGGAAAACAAATACGGATCATTTCATGTGTTTAGTCCTGAGGACACTAGTCATTGGCTCATATATCAAAACCTCTGAAGTCTCCTCATTTCTCAGCCTCTCTTTCAGCTTTTAGGAGACCCGATGAACTTCAGTTAATTTCATTTCAGCTTATTTAGTGAGAAATATTTAATTATGATGCTGTGAATCTTTTTAACACTGATGTTTGAAATTTAAGTTCAGCTAAATGTTTTTTTTTTCCTATGGAAAATTTCACACTTCCTTTGAATATCTCACATGAAAAGCCTTGGAATAGTGTTGCAATTTGGAAGTGTCATGGTCCGGAGTCTGTGACTCCGTGTTTATGTTAAGTTTATTATTATTCTGTGGTTTTGGTTATCTTGGGTTTTTGTACTCTTCTGTTTCATGTTCCTATGTTGGTGTCCCCCAGTCTGTGTTCAGTCGGTGTGTTTCCTGTTTTACTTTGAAGGTCCTTGTCTTATGTGAGTGTGTTCAGTTTACGTTTCCCCTGCCTCATCAGTTGTGATTTCACCCAGGTGTGCTTCCGTCTCCCATCCCCTGATTACTGCTGTGTGTATTTAAGCCCTGTGTGTTCTCCTGCCTGTTGCTGGTTCGTCTGTGTTATTTGGTGTTTTCGTTTCTGTGAATCTCCTGCCGTCATCCTGTGAATTCTCCCTGCAAGTTGCTTTCTCTCGTGTTCAGGTTTGGTGTTTAGGTTTTAGTTTTCCCAGTGTAGTTTATATCTATGTTCGGTTTATCGCCACACTCTCCTTTTGTTTGTTATCACTCGGGTTCTGTGTCAATAAAGCCCTCTCACTTCACTGCATCTTGGATCCTTTGTTAAATTCCCACGGCTTGCCCCGGCAACCCTTGAGAGGAAGACTGCTGCGGGAAAAGGAACATCTTCCAAACTGACATCCTGTAGAAACCAGTTAAACTGGTTGGGTGCCAGTAATAAAGGAATCATCTTTTAAAATTAGGTTGCTGCATAACTAGTAAAAAACCTGAAATGGTGGTGAACTGCTGTAAGAACACTTTGTTTTCCTACTAATAATCTTTGCACTTAACGAACATGTATCCAGATATTCAGACATCAGTTTAGACAGTTTTATTTATTTTTATTCACAACTCAAATAAACAACACGGAGGAAACCAGACAGAATTTGTCTTTTGGATTCCTGAAATAAACAACCAGCATTCCACACACAGATATTAGGAGTTGCAGGTATTTGAACAGCCACTGAAACATATTTAACTAATCATGTCAGCATGCTCTTATTTTGATAGTTTAGTCAGCAGAACCTCGGCCCTGTTTCTTAACACTTCTTACCTGTTTTTTGCTTTTTAATACAGCTCAAGCGCTATGAAGATCTTGATTCCTGTAAATAAAATCTGTAAACCGGTCTCTTCTCTCTGGATTCTGCTTTGCAGTTGCAAACACTGGTGTCATGGCACAGAACAATAAACCATCAGAGGCTCTCCCCCCGCTCCTCCCAGGATTCATTTACAACCTGAAGAGAACAGGTGACCGTATCCCACCCTGTTGGACTCCATTCATAAACATCCTATGGCACCAAACCATGAAGTCGTCCTTTAAACTGCTTCCTGTGAAGTAGACATAGGATCTTCTTCCTGGAAAGGGACTGCAGCTCTTCTTTCTGGGTGTCCTCCATTTACGAAAGCTGCTGACAGGCTAAGCTGAGGAGCTCTTTCCTGTGATGCGTTTCAACAGAGTCCACTCTGACAACCACTTGCCTTTGAAGGGTGCTAATTATATTTCAGAAAACATGAATGGCAGAAAATATTACATTTTAATGGGTCAGTCATACAAGAGTGACCAGAAAAACACAGAAATTGTCTGAGCACTATTCACCCACTCCATTTTCCAGCACCCACGGAGTCACCAGGTGAGTAATGGGAAACCACACCCATTCCAGCAATTACCAGAAATTGATATCACTATGGTGACAAATGTGAATAAGTGGTTGATAAAGCGTGAAGAAATTAACCGAAGTGTTATGCAGAGCAGGTTCACAAAACTTTTAAAAACCAGTCAGTTAAATCAAACTAAAGAGTGTATTACTGCTGGAGCAGTAAAACTACTGCACAATAACAAAACTCCAAGTTATTCTCCTTTGTTTAAGTGAAAATAATTACACATTTGGTCCCTAACATGTCTAAAGAAAATCAAGTACAGCTCTAACAGTCCCCTTAAGTTTGTCCACATTATGAAATGCTGATGGAGTGAATAGGAGGAACCTGCAGCACAGCTCTCTTGGTGTCAGAAGAAAAGCACTGGCAGCTCATAAGCTGGGCTTAGTCCCATCAAAGAGCTCTTTAAAAGAGGAGTGGTGTCCTGAAACTTTAACATCTGTCCTTGCCGTAACACACCTGAATAAAATTTGTAGGTCATTAGCAACTGCAGTCCGAGGTGGCAGCCCCTAACCCTACTCACGTAAATTTAAATAAAAGTGCAATTTAAAAAAATGTATTTCTAAATCTACTTTTATTGCACCATGTTCATTCACGCTTGAGGTGCTCTAACATGAATCAAATAGCTGAATTGCCACCTCAACATGCAGTCAAGTTTTATAGTCTTGCTAAAGACCTACAAATTTTATCCAGGTGTGTTGCAGCAGGGACAGATGTAAAAGTTTCAGGACAATGGCCTTCGAGGACTAGAGTATGAACCCTGTGGTTTAAAAAGTGTAGTCTGTGATGAATATTACCCAGCAGGCAGTGCAGAGCTAGGATGGATCCATTAGGTTTGGAGATTTGGTAGTTCTAACTGCATCTATTCTGTGGCTGTCTACTCTGATATAAACTCAGCCCTGTGTAGCCTTGAAAGCCCAGTATCCTACCACAAACACCCGTTGCGGCAGCTCCCCTCTAGATCAGTGTTCTTGGAATATGACTGGGCTTAATATAGTGGTTTGGAAAAGCAAGCCATGAGGGTCTGTTACTTTTAGAAGGCTGGAGTAACCTGTAAGAGTCACATATAAGATGTAAACTAGTGCTCAGATTTTTATGTTTCACGGAGGGTTGAAAAAGTCCACTATTTAGAATTTTGAATGCAGGATATTTTATTAAAGCAATTAAACAGGAGCAAAGCAGGAGAAGGCAAAGTAAAAATACAATGAAGCTTATGTGTAAGTTCAATAAGGTCTATGGTCTCACATATGTCTGCTCCCAGATGTTGCCGGCTAAATCTGCAGGCTTCACGTCCACTTTCCCACGCTGTTTGTGACATCACTGGTCTAGTCCAATCATCTTTCTCACGGCCTTCTTCAGGCCGTTTAGCATTCCTGCCACATATCTGTGTTTCTTCCTTGCAGATGCCTTTGTGCAACCCAACCGGACATCTTTTCCTTTTTACTAGGGCTCCATTCAAGCCACCACCTTTATCTCCACCAAGAGCGTCTGGGCTCCAGGGGGTCCTGCTCTGCTCCCTATCACAGCTGGGGTTTGGAAACGGGCCATCAGAGTCTAAGCGCCAAATACCTCCATGTAAATTCTGTACATCAACAAAGCATGTCCATTTTTTTCTAATGATCTCTCCTTATTAAAATAATAATCTTCACACAATCAATTCATGTGAATTATATCTAATTAACCTACTCTGAGCTAATGCCGATTTTGTGCTAAGCACCCAAACACCCCTTGGAAATGCACTCCCACAGGAATACAGTGGAAAGCACTCTTCTTAAATTCATTGCATGTTGTTCTTGCAACACACAAATTTACCCTTTCTGTATAGAAACAGCAGCGGCAACAAGAGGTTGCTGGGGAGATTAAATAGGGCATCCCATGACATTAACATGCATCCATTAAGTCCTCCTGTAATATACACTACAGACCAATTCAGATCCCAAGCAAATGTCAACACCAGTATTCCCAGTATGGTCACAATGGTGTAAAATGCTCTCTTCTTTGATTGGTCAACCCTGTCTCTGTTCCTGCTCTCTTCTCTTGGGCCTGGATGAATTAAAACACGGAGAACAGAAAGGCTGCAGAAGGAGGAGACGGTTATAGACAATGTCAAGAGGCAAAAATTCACAATGGAGATGATCATATCATCTATCATTGTAAAACCTGACAGTGCAAAGCAAAGCAGCCAAACACAGCCTATGCTGATATTCCTGATTCTGACCCATCTTTCTTTCCTTAAGATCAGATAAGTGATGGGATGAACAGCAGCCATGTAGTGCTCCACACAAGTCAGCATGTGAAAGAAAATCAGTCCAAACCAACAGACAGAGTAAAGAAAGAATGCCCAAAATAACATGTTTAAATATTTCATGACGCTACCACAAAAGCTGAAGATACACGCCAAGACAGCAAACAGGTCCATGATGACGATGTTGTAGTTGAAGCAGTCAGAGTGACTCAGTACTTCCATAAAGGTGGAGCCTTTTTTCCTCCATTCTTGGAGACCATGTTGGAGGATGAGGATGCAGATGGGGAGGATGAGGAAGATGATAATGATGCTCAGTGCACGATAGATGTAGGAGCTCGGTTCAGAGATGATACAGTGCATGTATAAAGAAAGGGAGGTGTTCATGGAGGAAAGGTGCAGATCGAAAGAGGACTGAGTGAAGAATGATGAGTTTGCAGACATCTGGGGGAAAAGAATAGAATAAAATAGAATAGCTCTTTATTGTTATAATGTTTTTTATACATGTGCAACAAAATTGTGGGTGCTGCACACCAACTGTGCAGACAGAAAATGTAAATACTAAGACAACAGGAATAAAAAGAAGGAATAAAAGTCAAGTCATTGGAATAAACATGAATTAAATCTGTCTGTTTAGTCTCTATTTACCTTTTTATATACAACTTTTTCTCCTTTTAATTTTGTATTTAATTTCTTCCATTATAATATTTTGTAATTTTTCTTTTAGAAAAATATAACATTGAATAATATACGTTGTGGAGGTATGCAAAGACAACACGGGAGTTCGAGAGGCTTTTCTGGGAGCAGCCTTTCGTTTTCGCCAGCGGTCCTGGCCACTATGGAACGCTGGCGGGCTCATTTCCCTGCAAAGGCACCACATCGTTGTGCTGCAGCCACCATCGATGAGTCAGAGGCCAACGGGAAAACTAGTGGGGGCACTATCGCCTCGATGCCGAAACTCCTGGTAGCCAAGAGAATGCAGTCTACTTCTTCTGCGAGTGAGTGGTAATCTTTCGCAGCCAGCAGTGGGGAGTTGGTGAGGCCAGCTCGCACTGGAGCTGGCAACTGTCAGAGGAGTAAAGAGGAATCTGCTGTCATCCATTCCTAACAAGGACAGCCAGCTCTCCATGAGCTCGAGAGCGGTACCATCACCCAGGCCCGACAGAGAGATTCTCAGCACGCTTTGCGACGGAGAGGGAGTAGCGCGGCAGCAGCAGCGGCTTGAGAGCGGTGTATTTCCCTTGGGTGGGGGGATCCCGGAGGAGGGTCATCGCACAGTGGGTGGACAGCAGATCCAGCAAGGCCACAACATATTGGTATTTCGTGTCGTCGGCTGAAACGACAAACTGAGCTTTGATGTGCACTAACCATGAAGAAGGGTGTGAAACCAAAAATCCGACAGCTTAACCGCTACAGCAAAAATTAAAACATGTACCTGTGATATCGCTTCCAACATAAATGAAGACAGAAAACTAAACAGCAGTGGCGTGTGTAGGGTTACTGAAGTTGGGCTAACTGATATATAATAATGTGCTATGTGGTGGCTAGCTACACAGCTATGGTTAGCATAATATAAACGAAACATCAGTCAAACAGTGTTTATGCCAGGGGTCAGGAACCTTTCTGATGATGAGTGCCATCTAAAATTTCCTCAGAAGCGAATGTGCCATATGATTGCATTAGCAATAAATTTAATAATCAACTGTTACACACTATATAGAACAACTTTATAGAATTATATTTGTTCGCAGATGTTGGCAGCTATCAGCAAATAGTTATCAGCTTTTTTGAAACAAAAAAAGACACTTTTTATCCATAACAGCAAATGAACTGTACAACATAAAATGAAAATGCTATTTATTGTCTCCTCACAACAATGATAAGAAAAATAAACTGGGCCAATAAGGCATGTTTGTTAATACAGAGATACACATGTTAATGTGATCTCTGGTCTCCCACTCAGAGACACAGGTCTCCGAGTGTCCAGCATTCAGACGGCTACCTGAGGACACTCATGTGAGAGAAAACCTGCTCACACAGATATGTAGAGCCAAATACTGTCAATAAGGCCTCTGCAATGTTCTGAAGACAGTTAAACTTGTCAGGTAGTGATGTCCAGCAGGTGAAAATGCAGCTCCATGAACACGCACAGCTATGGATTCCAGCTGTGTCTGTAGTTCTGCAAACTTTGATCCCCACAGAGTCGAGCTTTTCAGTTCAATCAGCTGCATTTCGATGTTCTCTGTGTCCAGCCAGTTAATGCGAGACAAATGCAGCTGCTCATTGAAGCTTTCTGGTTTGATCAGAAAAGAAAACATTGGTCCATACACCTGAAAGTCCCAAAAACACATTGTGAATTCTGTCTCAAGTCTACGGATGTATCCGTGTATTTCCACTGTGCTGATGCTGCGCTGAGCGGACAGCTCCTGAAGCATTTGAAGTGTTGGAATGAGGAAACTTCAACATCGCTTGAAAAAACTGACAGCTAGCAACGTCCCTCTCACCAGTTATAATTTTAGCCAATTATAAGTTGAATCTGGTAGTTGGGGTTGTTAGCGAAGATACCGTCATTAAGAAGCAGCACAACTAATGTGTCTACGCGAGCTAATTTGCCCGACCATTTATTTTTTTAATCACCTTCTCAGATTAATTCACTGCATGTCGTACTCAGGGCTGGACTGGGACAAAAAAATCGGCCCGGGCATTTTGACAAATTCTAACAACAGCTGATCAAGCTTAAACGTGCTGCTGTTGTTTAGCGCGACATCCGCTGGTTTCCTCTTTCTGGCGCAAAGTGAGTGATAAACAAACAAGAGAAATGGGACTTGCGTCAGAAATGCCGATCAGCTGATCATTGATCAGTTTCATGATTGAAGTAGGAACAGGAGAGAGAGGGGGAGAGAGTGAGAGAAGAAGAGGCAGCTGTGCAGCGTAAAGACGCAGAATAACTCCAGCTTTGTGTCTTTTTCCATCCTAGCTGAAGTACGGGACAAACTGTGTTCCTTTGCGGCTCAATACGAATCGCGTAATATTTTTTCTGAATGAGGGACGATTCCATTTTTTACGGGATGGTTGGCAACTCTACTAACTAACCTTATATATCAAATAAAGTTCACTATCAGTAACGTCATGCTACCTAGTACGCAGTACGAGTTATTCAGCAACCCTACACACACCACTGCTGTTTAGTTTTCTGTCCTCCTTTATTTTTGAATTGATAGCAGAGCTGTACTTTATAATTTTTGCTGTGGCGGTTAAGCAGTAGGATTTTTGGCTTCACGACCCTCCTTTGTAGTTCGTGCGCGTCAAAACTCAGTTTGCTAGCGTGGCTAACGCTAGCATCACCGCACGTAGCCCCGTTATTTTAAGGTCATGAGCCCTGTTACATTTATACAGTGTTAGAGCAATGGCTGCAACCTACAGCCTTTAAACTAGCGATTAAAATGCTGACAGTAAACTCGTCAGTCCAGATGTTACCACATTACTTTGTGATACTTAGAGTTAAAACAACTGAGACAGGCTGATTAAAATAACAGCTGTCAGTTCTCTCATTCCTTATATCAAGACTGGAGATCACACTACTGATTTCAGTTCATTTAATATGTGAGTGCACAGATTCATTCTCAACTGGACATAAATGATGATCAAAGGTTGTATATATGATGAATTCATCAAATCCCAGCCTCTAACACAGCGCGCTGAATCTTAGCTTTGAATGTCCAGTATATTCTAATCAGTGCAATGTAAGCATTCACTGAACCTACAGTATCTACACCTGTGTGGCAAATGTGTGGTAAAGATACAGATAATGAAATTTAATTATTAATACAATATACATCATGAGAAATGAAAGCTGAAATTGATTCAGTTTAGTACTTTTCTCTGTATGCTCTGTGATTATAAAGGCCTTAAATTCTGTGATATATACTGTAAATGATTTTCACAGAGGTCTTAAAGTACTTAAATCACTGCTGATAGTCTGGTTGTTTATATTGTCACATTTTGTGTCTGTAGGGCTGTTTGATGACGATGTGCCAGACTGGGCTTCATCCACCTGCTGCTGTTTATTTTGTCCATTAGGACAACAAGTGGAAATAATTTAAATGATGTGCAGTGTTTTGTATATTCAAATAAACCAGAGGCATTAACTACACCATTTGCCATTGTCTCAGCTCTACTGTGATCTTAGTTTTTCATGACATATTTTCTCAGTAGCAGGAAATATGTAAATCTGCATGTATTTCAAGTACATTTTCTTTCACAATATGCTGCTGAAAAAAACTCTAACTTTGTTTAAACTTTGTTTTTTCTCTACTGGCGCCCTTCTTTGCTATTTGTTAACTTTTAATGAATAAGTGTGATATATGAAGCCACCACAAAAAGATGAGAATGCAATAATATTGCAATAAGATTACGGTACCACTGAATATTTAAAATATAGACTGTATATCCTCATCGTTCAGGGTTTGTTTCATCCACTGACTCAAAAGCTTTATGATATTCTGAAAATATGAACCAACGTGTACAGATTTAGTAAAAAAAAAAAAAACCTATAGTGTTTATAAAACACATACTGTATAGTTCTGTATCATGTGTGTGATGAAAAAGGATTTTGGGTCAATGCATTTTGAAAACTGGACACACACACACATTGCTTTGATATGTTTTTGTCACATATTCAAAGTGCTAATAGATCTTATGATTTTAAAACCATAAATCAACTTTTTATGACACAGTTAGTCATAAAACTGCAGAATTGACAACATACACTGGAATTGAAAATAAACTTTGTTTAATGTAATTTAATTTTGTAATAATCAACACCAACCTTTGTTTTCTGGCCCTCCTCCCTCTCTGTCTGTTCCTGTGGGATTATTTGCTCAAAAACAAGGAGCCACACTCCTCCCCTCTATATCTAAGTATTAATCAAATTGGTGTGCAAATAAAACCATGTGACAACAATGAAATAACAAATTAATAATTACTCTATCAATAAATTATTACAGTATTATAGGCCAACTACCTATACATACTTCACACACGAAACATTATGTTTATCTCTAATACTAGAGTGAGTAAGAGAAGTAAGAAGAGTTTATTTGATTCAAGAATGTATCAGCACCTGTGGTGCTGTTGTCCATTAGGATGAGCACTGCATAAAATGATGCGCAGACAATTTTCTGTGTGTATCCAAATTGAACAGCAGCGTCATTGCAAGTTTATGTGTGCTGTTCTGTTATTAAAATCTCACCTGTGACTGCAGTTCAGGAATGATGTGTATAAAAATATTTGATAAGCATGGTAAACAAATGTGAAGTTATATTAATAACCTTTTTAAAAAGCTTCAAACAATAAGTTTCAATTAATCTGGAGAAGAGGTTTTCTCCTGGCAGCCCTTACAAATAAGCTATACTTAGTCAACCCTGTGCCCAGGCATCAAGTCTGAAATGTTGTTCTTGGATGTTTTTTGCATTTCCTCTGAGCACTTCATACTTGGGTGAATGTGGCAGGAAGTCCACTCCTGGGAAGATTGTGGCATTGTGTTAACACACCTGAATGCTTCAGACCAGCAAACTGCTAAAACTTCTGCTTTACTAAAGGTGGCCACATGTGCTGGTGATCAGTTAATGATGTGCATTTGATTGACTTTATCAGCAAATGTAACCTTTTAATTCCTGTAGAAGCAGTAAGTATATATTTAATTTTTCTGCACATAGACCTGTGGAAACTTTCTTCTTTTTAATTTCACTTTATTTTCTTTGCATGACTATATTCCACTTCTAAATTGTGGACACAGCATGCATAATACACATCAATGCAACTTCCCATTAAAGAAATGTACAAGAATTTAATGCTACACTATGGCTTCCTATGCATATACATATATTTGGGAAAAGAAGAAGTTTTAACTTTGCTTTTCAATCTGGAAATAGCTGTGATGGATCTCCCGTCAGCAGCATTACAGTAACTAAAGACACCTGGTTTAAGCTTAAAGACCTTCAAGCCTGATAACTGAGAGACCCCGCAGAATGTCTGAGATTTGCTGATGAGGTAAAATAGAAAGCAACTTTAAGAATATAAAAAAATACACGTAAAAATATTAACATTATCAGTTCTTTTTTGTACTGAGAACCAGTCAAGGGACATCAGTGCTGGAGTAATATGTTAAGAAAAACTGTATGAGTAAAAGCACTGACTGCTGTGCAGTGTTGGGTGTAATGCGTTACTAGGGCATACCTTCTCGTATTGTTTTATGGTAGGATAAACGTATGTCTGTTTTAGGCTAAGTGGCTTTTGATGAACTGCTGGACTTCCAGACCAGCAGGTTTAGGGAAGTCTTTATGGGGTCACACTCTGACCCCCCCCCCCCCCCCCACACACACACACACACACACACATACTTACAAAACATATGTCATATGTTAATGAACCTATGTATATTCATGTAACCTCAATAAAAGAGCAGTGCTACGGGGGAGCGGACGAGAGTGACTGGGGTCAAGCGAAGGAACGGCGTTTGTCCAGTTCTCTCCCGTGCACGAGAAACATAAAGAACTTTGCCTACTTCGTGTCTTGCTTTGCTGTGTAATTAAAATGTCTTCAACGTTCCAGCGAATAGGTTTAAGCCACAAACCTATCATTTAATTTCAATAATTCATCTTCTAAACGTAGAAGTAAACTCTGCCGCTTTAACATCGCTGTAGTGCAGCTGCACGTCATTTCGCGCCAGTTTGCTGCATAGTCATATTCTAAAGCAGAAGATGTCGGACTCGGCGGAAGCGAGTGGCTGTTTTATGAAATGGAAATATTCCCGTCACTTCACTTTTCTAAAACAAGCAGACAAGAACATTACAGTAATATGTAAGCTATGTCCTGGGGAGAAAAAACTATCGGCCGCTGTCAATAGCACGAGTAATCTGCTGAAGCGCCTGACACGTCAGCACAGACAAAGCCTTCTGAGTGAGCCTTGTTCATCATCCATGGATAACACCGCGGCAACTCCTGCTAAGCAGACGAAACTTGATTTTACTTCAGCAACACAGAAAGTGTCTGAAGGTGAGCTTAAGAAAATGATTGCAGGCTACATTGTGGAAGAGATGCTACCGCTGCGTACTGTAGAGTCTACGTCTTTTAGGTGCATATTAAACAAAATACCTGTGTGTGGCAAAAAAGCAGCACTGCCCGATCGAAAAACGTTTTCTACTTACTTAGATAAGTGTTATGCTGACATGGAAATGGAGCTTAAAGGGACATTCGAGAGTTTGGAATATATTTCCACGACTGCTGACATTTGGACCAGCCATAACAAAAGTTTTCTCGGAATGACGGCACACTGGATTGATCCTTCTACTTTTGTACGAGGACATGCAGCGCTAGCATGTAAAAGAGTTCGAGGGAGACACACATACAGTGGCTTGCAAAAGTATTCGGCCCACTTGAACTTTTCCACATTTTGTCACATTACAGCCACAAACATGAATCAGTTTTATTGGAATTCCACGTGAAAGACCAATACAAAGTGGTGTACACGTGAGAATTGGAACGGAAATCATACATGATTCCAAACATTTTTTACAAATAAATAACTGAAAAGTGGGGTGTGCATAATTATTCATCCCCCTGAGTCAATACTTTGTAGAACCACCTTTTGCTGCAAATCTCACATCTCAAAACTCGCTCGCTCTCTTTTTCTGCTCTCTCTCTCTCTCCCTCTCTCTTTCTCTCTCTCTCTCTCTCTCGCCGTCACTCCTAAAACTTCCCCTGATTTGTTTTGTTTTTTTGCTCATAAGCAGAGTGCTTGCTAGCGCTAACGTGGCGAAACTATTGAGGAAAAAACGCCGCGTATATATTGTTTATCATGACTCTGGTTTTACGTGGCCTATCAACACAATTTAAAAACTGGCACCTTGTTGCTTTGTCTTTAAGTGGTCATGTGATTGACTTACCACGACTACTTTATTCTTCCTCAGTCAAACAGCAGCACTCGATTGTTTTGCCCCCTGAGCTCCAGGCGTTGTGCTAGACAGTGATCGTGATTACCGTCCGCGGGAGCGCGCAGCTGCTTAAAGCTGTAGCGTCCAGATTACTTACAGCTACTTCCTGCAGCTGATATAAGATGCGGTAAGCTGAACACAGCTTCAACCGTCTGTTTGAAAAATAGTAAGGGACCGCGTTTCCTTGTTAGTAACTGTAACGCCGTTGTAACGATAGGAATAGTAATTAGTTAGATTACTCGTTACTGAAAAAAGTAACGTTGTTAGTCCCACCACTGCTGATCAATTTATGTAATTAACTCACCTCATAAACAAGGCATTTTGTACAGAGTATAACAGCAGTGGCAGTCTGTGTTAAAACAACTAATCTCCAGGTTTCAACTATTCAAGAATCACGATGTTTTTACCTGAAAATTCAATTTTATTCTCAAAATGATCAATAATATTGTTTTTTCTTCTTCTTAATGTTAGCCTAATAATCCTTTCTACATCTTGTACTGGTCTTTATTTGTGTGATCCAAAAAATGTTTTCAAAATTGTGCTCTTTAACTTCATTCCATGTTTTACTTGCAACACACAAATTTACCCTTTCTGTATAGAAACAGCAGAGGCAACAAGAGGTTGCTGGGAATATTAAACCAGGAACTCCATGACATTAAAATACATCCATTAAGTCCTCCTGTAATATACACTACAGACCAATTCAGATCCCAAAAAGATTTCAATGCCAGTATTCCCAGTATGGTCACAATGGTGTAAAATGCTCTCTTCTTTGATTGGTCAACCCTGTCCCTGTTCCTGCTCTCTTCTCTTGGACCTGGATGAATTAAAACACGGAGAACAGAAAGGCTGCAGAAGGAGGAGATGATTAAAGACAATGACACGAGACATATATTCACAATGGCGAGGATGATATCGTCTATCCTTATGAAACCTGTTAATGCAAAGCAAAGCAGCCAAACACAGCCTATGCTGATATTTCTGATTCTGACCCCTCTTTCTTTCCTTAAGCTCCGATAAGTGATGGGATGAACAGCAGCCATGTAGTGCTCCACACAAGTCAGCATGTGAAAGAAAATCAGTCCAAACCAGCAGACAGAGTAAAAAATCATTGGCAAGGATAATATGTTTAAATTATTCATGACGATACCACAATAGGTGAAGACACACGATAAGACGGCAAACAGGTCCATGATGATGATGTTGTAGGTGAAGCAGTCAGAGTGACTCAGTACTTCAATGAAGGTGGAGCCTTTTTTCCTCCATTCTTGGAGACCATGTTGGAGGATGAGGATGCAGACAGGAAGGACGAGGAAGATGGTGGTGATGTTAAATGCACAATAGATGTAGGAGCTTGGTTTAGAGATGAGACAGAGTACGTATAAAGAGATGGAGGTGTTGATGGAGGAAAGGTGCAGATCCAAAGAGGACTGAGAGGAGAATGATGAGTTTGCAGACATCTGGAAAAAAAAATAATTGCACTCTTAGATTTCTGGGAAATTTAACTTTGACACAGTTAAAAAAAAGAAATCCAAACAGAGAGATTTAGTTATTGACTCTTTGTTTCATTCCATTTGATATGTAACTAGATTTTTTTTGTTGGTTTTTTTCCTTCACAAAATGTATTTAATAAAGCAGAGTATCAATTGCCAAGCACAAACTGAGACAACGACAAACTGGCAAAAACAGTTCAGCAATGAAAAAACATGCATAACAAACACACACACAAGCACATTAATCTTCACTCATGTCATGCATTTCTTTACTGACTACCACACACTACACTACATCGGGCTTGATCCACCTGCTGCAGTTTGTTGTGTCCGTTCATTGGGACAAAAAATGTGAAGTATTTAAATGATGTGCAGAGTTGTGTATACTCAAATGAACCAGACACAATAAAGGCATCATCTGTCACTGTCTCAGCTCTGTTGTGATCTTAGTTTTGCATTGCATCTTTCCTTAGTAGCAGGAAACATGTAATGCTTCATATCTTTATAGCATATTAAAATATCCCTCAAGAAGTTTTTCGTTTTCTTTCACAGTATGCTGAACTTAAAGAATATAAACACGAAAAGCTTTTGTGGTTCCTCTGGTGCCCTTCTTTGCTTCTTGTTAAATTTATTTAATTAATAACTCTAATATATTACCACACAAATCCCAGCAGAAAAACGAGAAGATACCTACAAATATTTCAAGTTGGTTTTTTTTCATGCATTGACTCAAAACCCTTATGATATAATATGTTCTGAAAATATAAAACAAGTTGTACACAGTTAGTCAGAAAACTGCAGAATAAAAAAATATAGAGCAATTAAAAATAAATATTGTTTTTGTAATGTCATTTGATAAAAATCAAAGGAACACCAACCTTATGATGCTCTTCTCTTCTCGCCTCCCTTGTGACTCCCGTTCATGTGATATTTGCTCAAAACAAGTTAGAGCTGGACTCCATCCCACTCTATCTCTCCAAATATAATTCAAATAAAGTTTATTTGCATTCAAGTAAAACCATGTGACAATGATGAATTAACACATTATGAATCGCTTCATCAATAAACTATTCTGCACAGCTGTTTTGTATGTAAGCTGTGGAGTGTGGCCAGGCTGGCAGAGTATCATAGCCCAACCACCTATATGTACTCCACAACAGAACTTTATGTGTATCTGTAATCCTAGAGTGAGTAATATTCTACATTCATTTGATTTAATAATGTATCTGCACATGCAGTGCTGTTGTCCATTAAAATGAACGCTGCAAAAAATTCAAATGATGTGCTGACAATTATTTATGTGTATCCAAATCAAACAGCTTCATCAGCCATGTGGTTTGTGAGTGTTTATGGGTGTAGTTTTGCTTTTCTAAATCACATCAAAATCTAAATAAATTCTAAATCGCACGCAAACAAAAACATGTTTGATATGATGGTAAACAAATGTAAGGTGAACCTTTTCAAGAAACTTAAAACTGGGCTTCATACAATAGGTTTACTTACGCAGGAGACGAGGTTTTCTCCTGGCAGCCCTTAATGGGCCATATTTAGTTAATGTTTTTCCCTTAATTGTATCTTTATCATTTAACACTAATTGAGGCGTTAAGAGTCTGAGCTTTTTCTGCAGTTGCTCTGAGCATTTTATAGTTTGACCTTGGGGGTGAATTTGGTGGAAAGTCCACTCCTGGGAAGACTGTGGCATTGTGCTAACATACCTAAGGCATCAAACTGCCTAAACCTCTGTTTTTATGAGAAGTGATGTCAATGCCGGAGAAATATTGTATGCATAAGAACACTGATCGCTCCAAGTTGAATGCACTGAAATTAGACAGCTCATATTTGTAGTAATTACAAAACTCATTAAAGACTTTGCTATTTTTTTTCCTCTGTAACTAAATTACTACTTTGTTCATTCACTGGCTCACCCAAAATTGGAATCCTGACACCATACCAGACTATATATTACTAAATATAGTCTATATACATTGTGAATATTAGACATTAAATAATTTAATGTATGTATTGTGTATGTGGTATATGAAGTGAAAAAGGAGAATATTGTTTTAAAAGTTCAGTCTAACTATTTCTAAAATTTCTAATGATCAACCAGTATGGTGGGGGGGACTAAACTAAAAGTTTAGTTTCTTTTAGTTTATTTTAACTTTGAGAAATTCTGTGTCACCTCCTGTCAATTTTAGAATCACTTATACAAAAAACAGTAATTATTTGAGATGAAAATATTGATATATTATCATCTCTGATAAGATTAACTGAATAGAAAGTCCGCAGTAGGAGGAGACGGTGAAAAACAATATCAAGAGACATGTAATCACAGAAGATATCATCATCACTATTGTGAATATAAATCCAGGTTGTCCTGCTGGGTCGAGGAGGTCATTTGGCAGGCTTATGTCACTTCGGATGTTGCCCTCCCTTCTGGAGTGCGGGCCAAATTGACCCAGAGTGTTTCCACCTCAGGGCCTAGTGGAGGGGCAATGTTATCATCTGCATTGACCTTCACTAAGGTTTACTGCCCTTCCATGGCAGCCAACCCAGTACCTGGGTGGCTCTCAGCGGGAGCCTTCGTCTCCACAGTTGGCCTAGCGTCTTGCGGGCCAACCATAGTGGTTTGCTTCATTTCAGTCCTTGCATCTATGTCTGGCAGGGCCTTGACTGAGCTGGTGTTTATATATGAAGATTTGTAAATAGTTAATTTGAAAAGACTGTGGTGGGCTGCACAGTCTCCTCATTGTGTGACCTTCGACTTCCCATGGAGTCGCTTACTGTAGTTCCGCACTATTCTCCTCAGTCGCCTAGAGGCCCTGCTGGGGAGAGTTTATAGCATTCCCGGTTACAGAGCAATTAAACACAGTTAAAGTAATCCAAAGTTATTCAAACATTGCTTGTTCCGCTTATGCATTTTGTCTCACAGTTTTGTTAGACGTTTTTAGTGGGAACTAGCGATGGCCAAATGAAGCTTTCTGAAGCACCGAAGCTTGTACTGAAACGGTTCATTACTGGAAGCTTTTCAACACAGTTATCTTTGGTGACATCTAGTGGGCAAAAATATAACCATTGAATCAGGTACTGAGCCGTGACGTGCCAAATGAAGTGTTGTACATCATAGATCATGTGACTCTGTTCAGACACACCAAGCCTCAGCACAGTATTTCTGAAGCAGTCTGTTGATTTTTTTGACACATGCACCAGAACTTCAGCTTCAAACGGGCCATCACTAGTGTTGTTTTCCTGTCGAGTACAGCACTTTATTGTAACATGATAATTTGCTGATCGTAGGTTAGATCATAGGTGCATGCAGGTCGTTTCTCATGTGATCCGCCATTCTTCTTTTTCCCTTAAAGGTGTGCATGCAGAAGCCCAGTCATATGAAATTGCTGTACCAAATTTGTTTTTATTCGAACAGTTTTCGGAGAATAAACCCACAAAGTAAGACTCACCTCTTCTCATCATTCGCATAACGCAACTCAGAGAACACAACAATCAGGGTATCAGGCCAGACCAGCGACTCCAGATTCTGGCCTGTCAAGGTGAAAAGCGTTTCTCAGGAAGATGCAAGATTTATATTTGCTTGGCCACTTGTTCTTCTGATTCACGACCTTTTCCTGTTTGTAGCCAGGCTAATTACTCTGACTGTGGTGACTTTAGGCCTGGGATTGAAGGCCAGAAGTACATCTTCAGCCACCAGTGTAATTCAAAGCAAAACTAAACCTTGTGTAGCTATTTTTAGTGGGAGTGTGGTGGTTTTGTTGAACGTATTCCTTTCTGGTACGGAGGCCATTTTGTTGCTCACTTATTAACATTAATAATCTTTTCACTTTTTTCACTTAATAAACATGTTTCCAGAAATTCAGACATCAGTTTAAACAGTTATCTTTATCTTATCTTTATTCACCACTTAAATGAATAGAACTAAGGAAACTAGCCTGAATTTCTGTTTTGGATTCCTGAAATAAACAACCAGCATTTCACACATAGATGTTAGAAATTTTAGGTATTTGAACAGCCACTCAGACATATTTAACCAATCATGTTACTATGCTCTTATTTTGATAGTTTAGTCAGCAGTATTCCTTAACACTTCTTACCCATTGTTTACTTTTTATTAGAGCTTGGATTCTATTATAAACCGGTCTCTTCTCTCTGGATTCTGCTTTGGAGCCACAAAAACTGGTATCATGGTACAGAACAATAAACCATCAGAGGCTTCCCTTCCTCGTACACTCAGGATTAATTTACAACCTGAAGAGAATAGGTTACCATATCCCAGCCTGTTGGGACCACTCCATGAAGTCAAACAATGTGTGCTTCACATGAAGCAGTCACAGGATCTTCTTCTCAGGAAGGGACAGCAGCTCTTCTTTCAGGGCGCTCTCTGTCAGGTTGAAAGCTGTAGGGACAACCCCCATTAAGAAAGCCGCTGAGAGGCTGCTACACCCCACTTATAATCAAAGTATTATCTGGGGTGGGGGGGTAACACAAAGCGAAAAAGGAAACAAACTGCCACAAGGTAGATGTCATTAAAACATGATTTATTTCACAGAACTAGTCAAGCAAGAATGAACACAGGGAAGCTCTGTTCGTCAGGGTCTCCAAGGCCAAAACAACAAACAAAACCCCCTTTCTAACTAGAAACAAACCAAGATCTCTCTATCAGAAAACAAAAATACATTGGCTGTGCTCGCTGACTAGCCACAAAACAGGAGAAAACAGTTGAAACAAAAATGGCAGAGAACCCCTACCTGCTTCTACTGTGATTCTGTCACGGTGAGCTGTGTGGCTGTCAGTGGCTGGACCCACGTGCAGGACTCGGAGACAAAACGTTTAACTTAAACGGCAGCTTTATTTGCTGGTGAGGCCACGCTTGGCAATACATAAACAACAACTTAAACTAACTAAACTGGAGATGCTGACGGTAGACGACAATGAATACACACACAACAAACGTGGAGGACGCAACAACAGGCAGGGAAAAACACAGGGCTTAAATACATACTGAGGTAATTAGGGAATGTGAAACAGGAGGAGAGCACAGCTGGGACTCAGACATCACAAGACAAGGGGAGGCAAAACTCAACACACTGACATAGTACACAGACTTTCAAAGTAAAACAGGAAACTGAACAGAAGTAACAGAACCACAACTTAAGAACTAGAACACAAGAAATGCCAAGGAACTAGGGATACTAACGACAGAAATCAAAACACATCATGAAATCAAGGAAAACTAATACAAACAGAAAAACACTGAGTCCACAGACTCAGGACCGTAACAGTACCCCCCCTCTAAGGGCTGGCTCCAGACAGCCCAAACCCGAAAACCAGAGACACAGAAAAACCAAAAACAACCCAACCAGGGCGGGCGGCGGGGGTCCAGGACGGAGGGACCAAGTCCAAAACAAAAAGGGCACAGGAGCACAGAACAGTCCCAAACAGAATAGGCGTCAAGACATCAAAACACCTAGATCCGGAGGCCGGCCCGGAGGCCGACGACACAAAAGCCCATCGCTCAACAGTTCAGGAGGCCGGCCCGGAGGCCGACGACACAAAAGCCAAAACAGTTCAGGGGGCCGGCCATGCACACAGCAACAGCGACGATAGGCAAACACTTCTGGAGGCCGACCGTGCATCCGGCAACGGCGGCGGCGAAACGAATCAGGAGGCCAACCACTTGGAAGGTAGTGGCGGCCACTGAGCAGGTCCGGAGGTCGGCCGCGATGCCAGCGGCGGCCACTGAGCAGGTCCGGAGGTCGGCCGCGATGCCAGCGGCGGCCACTGAGCAGGTCCGGAGGTCGGCCGCGATGCCAGCTGCGGCGACGAACCCTGTCCGGAGGTCGTCCTCGATGGCCATGATGCAAACTTAGAGGCCTGGAAAGCGGCCGGCAGAGGCGAGGCGGAACAGGACGAGCTGGGCCAGACGAAGGCGGAGCAGAAGCTGGGCCAGACGAAGGCGAAACAGAGGCTGAAGCTGGACCAGGCGTAGGCGGAGCGGCTGCGGAACCTGAGGGCAGCGAGGCGGCTGCGGAACCTGAGGGCAGCGAGGCGGCTGCGGAACCTGAGGGCAGCGAGGCGGCTGCGGAACCTGAGGGCAGCGAGGCGGCTGCGGAACCTGAGGGCAGCGAGACGGCTGCGGAACCTGAGGGCAGCGAGACGGCTGCAGGCGTGGATGAAGCTGCGGCTACAGGCGGCGATGATGAAGCTGCGGCTACAGGCGGCGATGATGATGCTGCTGCAGGCGGCGATGATGATGATGATGCTGCAGGCGGCGATGATGATGATGATGATGCTGCAGGCGGCGATGATGATGATGATGCTGCAGGCGGCGATGATGATGATGCTGCAGGCGGCGATGATGATGTGGGTGACGGCTGAACAGCCCTCCCCGGACCGCCAGCCGACGGGAGGATGTGCTGTCTGGGTCTTCCAGGACCCTCAGCTAAAGAGGTGTGGTGCTGGGTGGGCTCCTCGGACCCACCAGCTGACAACACTTGAGGCTGGCTGGGTTCTCCCGAACCCCCAGCTGACAACACTTGAGGCTGGCTGGGTTCTCCCGAACCCCCAGCTGACAACACTTGAGGCTGGACGGGCTCCTCGGGCCCTCCAGCTGACGACACTAGAGGCTGGCTGGGTTCTCCCGAACCCCCAGCTGACGACACTTGAGGCTGGCTGGGTTCTCCCGAACCCCCAGCTGACGAGACATGAGGCTGGACGGGCTCCTCGGGCCCTCCAGCTGACGAGACTTGAGGCTGGACGGTTGACCGAAACAGAAGTTGTAGTGGTGGTCGTGATGATGGTCGTGCTGGGTGTAGTGGTCGTTGAACTTGCAACAAAGCGAGTAACCGACTCTCAGCAACTCCTCTCCGGGAACAGGGATGGGTACTGGGCCCGGCCGAACATCAGCCATCTCCACCTGAAGAATAGATACAGGTCCAGGGAAGAGCTGTGTTCTGGCTGCCTTACCCCTAGGGGCCGGTGTGGGTGCAGGAGCTAGCTGGACCACCGCTGCTCCCACCCGCGGAACTGAAACAGGTGCAGGAGCCAGCAGGGTCTCAGTTGCCCCCACCCAGGGAACCAGAACAGGCACAGGCAATGACCAGGCACCCGCCATCCCCACCCGAGGAGCAGATACGGGTGCAGGGACGAGCGGAGCCATAGTCTGCCTGGGAACTGGAAATGGATGCGGAGAGCAGAGCAGAGGAGCTGTAACAGTCACAGGGAAAACCAGGTTTATGGTACCAGACGTGGTTATAGAAAACACAGACTTGTGGCAGGCTGACCTTGGTAAAACTGCTACTCTTAAGTCGTCCAGGTCAATATTAGCAGTCTTAGAAAAGACTAGTTCGGGGCAGTCACAGGTGCTGGAGAAATCATACAAGCGGTGTCTGAATTAACAGGGTGTGAAGCAACATTAAACACAGTCTTACAAAACGCAGCCTGGGAAGTTGCACACACAGTGTCCAGGGCTAGTGGCTGAAAAGCATGGCGCACAGAGTGATACAGACATGATCGTGAAACCGAAACTGTAACTTGAGCAACCAACTCTGCAGTGTTCAACCCAAGTATTTTTGCCAGCTTGTTAACAGCAGATGACACCTTGTTGCTCTTAACCTGGATAGTCACAGAACGCATAGTCTTGAGGAGTTCACAATGAGCAACACCAACAGTCTTTGCATGAGCATACTCTGGGCTAATGAAATTTAATTCAGGGGAGGTTATGGAAACATGAGGTTTATCACAGGCAGCCTCAGAATGAACCGGCTGGTGAGCCGCGTAACACATGGGTGAAGCAATACCAACAACAGTCTCATGAGGTGTAGCCTGAACAGCATAGATGGAACTTGGCTGGGAAATGGAACTGTCCCTGTTTAGTTTAGCAGTAGGATAAATTGTCTGTTGAACAGCATTTTTAATGTCCTGAGTGAGATTATGATTGTCCAAGTCAGAAACTTCCACAACAGATTCACATACATAATCTACATCAGAAAGCTCACTATTAACTGATCCAAAAACAGGTGACTCAGAATCAACACAACTTGGCTGAGAAGTGAAAACAGAAACCCCAGTCTTTTCAGAATGAAACCCAGAAACACCACTCTCAGTTACAGGACACAAAACTTCTTTTAACTCTGAAATAAGGTCATCTGATTCCTGAATTTTCTCAAACTTAGAAGAAACAAAAGAAAAATCATTAGAATGTTCAGAGTCCTGAAAGGCAGCCTCAGAGTCAGCCATCTTAGGATCATCAGTTTCTATCTTTACAGACTCTGAGTTAACAGTCAAAAGGTTAACTGACTCTGAATTTACTGGCTCAGAGCTTAAGATTCCCCGCGTGGAAGAGGCCGGGTGAAAATTGTTCTGTTCACTCACCATGTCGAGCTGTCCAAAGCAGGAACTGGACTCAGGTTGCGGTGAGGTACGGCGACGACGAGAACGCCGCTTTCTCTTGGAAACGGGAGCCACAGAAAAAACGGAGGGTGTCGGAGCAACAGTGACTGGTCCCTCATCCTCCGACCACATTCCTGCCAGGCACGAGGCAGGTGAGGGGTGGTCGGAACCAGATGTGAGGGAGGAAGGAGTCCGATGCTGCGACTTCGGCTGCTGCAGTGGGGCTATAGAATGCTCCATCCGCTGCGGCGGCGTGAGAGGGCTTGCTCGCTGCGACTGAGGCGGTGTGGATGAGAAGATGAGGGTGAATTGGGCCAGCTCCCGGGCTTTGACTGCCTCCTTAGCCTGGGTCAGTGAACGGCTGAACTCCGAGGCAACAGACAGCTGGCGTAGTTGAGGATTTCTGTCAAATATGGTTTGTATTGCATTCAGCCCGACTGAAAATGTCTGCAAATCTGAGGCGTGGCTAATGCGAGTCATCAGTCCGAGGATGCGAGCAAGATCCACCTCTCTCTCGAGGTGAGCTGAGTCCGCTGGGTCCATGTTATGGTTGCGTCCTTCTGTCACGGTGAGCTGTGTGGCTGTCAGTGGCTGGACCCACGTGCAGGACTCGGAGACAAAACATTAACTTAAACGGCAGCTTTATTTGCTGGTGAGGCCACGCTTGGCAATACATAAACAACAACTTAAACTAACTAAACTGGAGATGCTGACGGTAGACGACAATGAATACACACACAACAAACGTGGAGGACGCAACAACAGGCAGGGAAAAACACAGGGCTTAAATACATACTGAGGTAATTAGGGAATGTGAAACAGGAGGAGAGCACAGCTGGGACTCAGACATCACAAGACAAGGGGAGGCAAAACTCAACACACTGACATAGTACACAGACTTTCAAAGTAAAACAGGAAACTGAACAGAAGTAACAGAACCACAACTTAAGAACTAGAACACAAGAAATGCCAAGGAACTAGGGATACTAACGACAGAAATCAAAACACATCATGAAATCAAGGAAAACTAATACAAACAGAAAAACACTGAGTCCACAGACTCAGGACCGTAACAGATTCACTATTATCTCTGTGAAGGCAATCAAGAGATTAAAAAAACACAAAACAAAGAAAAAACAAGTTTATACCAAATTTCACAAATTCACACACATAGCTATAGCCTGCTGCCCAAACCACTGCAGCTCACAGCTCAGGGAAAAAGGGGGAAAGAGTGGAAGCTCCTCATGTGTGGTTGAAGAGCTGCAATAAATCTCAGCTGCAGCTCATGAGGCAGACCCAGGGCTGGACTGGGACAAAAAAATGGCCCGGGCATTTTGACTAGAGACCGGCCCACCAGGTATTAAAGCCCTAAAGCCTTTGAATGAAAACAAACGCTGTTGTGACAGTGATGTACACGTCTTGTTGGTATATGTATGATTTCTATACATTTTACATCAGATAAAACTTTGGTTGTAAGATTCAGATAATTATTTATTAAAACTAGACATTTTAAATGAGAATAAGTAAGAAAAGTATTTCTTTGTGCCCCCCTTTCCCTGTTAATGCCCTACATGGCCCCCTGGCAAAACTTTGCTAGATCCGCCCCTGCACAGTTACCAGCTGTCAGCTACACAAAAAAGGATCCTGGTGTTATTTGTCTCTCAGAAACAGTTCATAACTTCCCTTCAACTCATTCATGTCACCTAAAAGGTAAACCTGTTTCTCCATCACCTGTTCAGCTCTGAAACAAACAAGAGAGACGGGACTTGCGACAGAAAAGCCGATCAGCTGATCGAAGGAGTTTGCAAAGAAAAGCGTCTGGACTTCTTTAAGTTGCTTGAAGACGTTTCACCTCTCATCCGAGAAGCTTCTTCAATTCTAAGGTCAAATGGCCGAGAGTCCCAGATTTAAACCCAGTGGGAGTATCCCCCAAGGAGGGACAAAGGACCCCCTGGTGATCCTCTAATCACATGCGCCAAGGTGTGAAAGCGGGTGTGGGACCGATCAGCTGATCATTGATCAGTTTCATGATTGAAGTAGCAACAGGAGAGGGAGGGGAGAGAATGAGAGAAGAAGAGGCAGCTGACAGCGTAACGATGCAGAATAACTCCAGCTTTGTGTCTTTTTCCATTGTAGCTGAAGTCCTGGACAAATTGTGTTCCTTTTCAGCTCAATACGAAACGCGTAATATTTTCTCTAAATGAGGGACATTCCGTTTTTTACAGGACGGTTGGCAACTCTACTAACTAACCTCATGAATAAAATAAAGTTCACTATCAGTAACATCATAGCACCGACCCAGCTGTATAGAAACTCCGTCATGCTAGCTAGTGAGCAGTACGAGTTATTGTAACTGACTGTAAAAAGTCAGCACAACGAAAATAAACTCCACCTAAACTTGGTTTATATCTGACCCAGATAGACTGCAGGTCAAATTTAAATAAAAGTTGTTGTTTGTTTGTTTTTTTCTAAAAAAAAAAACAGTACTTCTAAATCTACTTTTATTGCACCATGTTCATGCACTCTTGAGCCTCTGTAACATGAATCAAATGGCTGAATTGCCACCTCAGGATGCAGTCAAGCTCTGTAGTCTCTTGCTAATGACCTACTAATTTTATTCAGATGTGTTGCAGCAGGGACAGATGTTAAAGATTCAGGATAACGGCCCTCGTGGACTAGAGTTTGAAAAATCTTGTTTTAAAAGTGTAGTCTGTGATAAATATTACCCAGTGGCAGTACAGAGCTAGGATGCTCTGCTCGCTATCACAGCTGAGGTTCGGTTCAGCAGAAACGGGTATCAGAGTCTGAGCACCAAATACCTCTAAATTCTGTACATCAATAAAGCATGTCCATTTTTTGTAATGATAACTCCTTATTAAAATCTTCACAAAACAATTTGCATAAATTATACCTATATCTAATTAACCTACTAATGCTTTGAGAGGCAAGACTGAGAAGAGAACAGGAACATCCAGACCTTCTTTTGCTCATTACATGTTGTTCCTGCAAAGATGTGCTTATGTCTTTGTTCTGTGTTGATAATAATAATACAAAAAGAAAAGCAGCATCCCTTGGAAATTCAGTCCCACAGGAATACAGTGGAAAGCCAGATCTTATCTAAGTTATAATCCACGGGGAAACGGTGGAAATTATTGGAAGTTATTATCTGGCAGGAAAAAAAATGAATGAAAATCAAAATGAGCAGAGACAAAGCCAGAAATACAAAATCAATTAGTGGGCCACAAGGCATCAGTTGCTTTTCTGGAGCTGCTTGTCCCCAGGGTCAGATCTTTAGATGTCATCTGCTCATCTCAAAAACTACAGGAAGAGACGACTCCAAATGTTCCCAGGCAATCTTCTTAAATTCATTGCGTGTTGTTCTTGCAACACACAACTTTACCCTTTCTGTATAGAAACAGCAGAGGCAACAAGAGGTTGCAGGGAAGATTAAATAGGAAATCCCATGACATTACATGCATCCATTAAGTCCTCCTGCAGTATACACTACAGACCAATTCAGATCCCAAGCAAACATCAACGCCATCATTCCCATTATGGTCACAATGGTGTAAAATGCCTCTTCTTGATTGGTCAACCCTGTCTCTGTTCCTGCTCTCTTCTCTTGGGCCTGAATGAATTAAGACACGGAGAACAGAAAGGCTGCAGAAGGAGGAGACGATTAAAAACAATGTCAAGAAGCAAAATTCACAACGGAGAGATGATATCATCTATCATTGTAAACCTGACAGTGCAAAGCAAAGCAGCCAAACACAGCCTATGCTGATATTCCTGATTCTGACCCATCTTTCTTTCCTTAAGCTCAGATAAGTGATGGGATGAACAGCAGCCATGTAGTGCTCCACACAAGTCAGCATGTAAAAGAAAATCAGTCCAACCAGCAGACAGAGTAAAGAAAGAACGCCCAGGATAACATGTTTAAATATTTCGTGACACTACCACAACAAATGAAGATACTTGCTAAAACAGCAAACAGGTCCATGATGACGATGTTGTAGGTGAAGCAGTCAGAGTGACTCAGTACTTCTATGAAGGTGGAGCCTTTTTTCCTCCATTCTTGGAGACCATGTTGGAGGATGAGGATGCAGATGGGGAGGACGAGGAAGACGATAATGATGCTCACTGCACGATAGATGTAGGAGCTCGGTTTAGAGATCATACAGTACATGTATAATGGAAGCGAGATGTTCATGGGGGAAAGGTGAGATCCAAAGAGGACTGAGTGATAATGATGATTTGCAGACATCTGGGGGGAAATAAAGCTCTTTATTGTTATTGTACATGTACAACAAAATTGTGGGTGCTACACACCAACTGTGCAGTTGGAAAGACAAATAGTAAGACTGCAGGAATAAAAGAAGGGAAAAAAGGCCAAATCAACAGAATAAACACAAATTAAATTTGTCTGTTTAGTCTCTATTTAGTTTCTATATTCAACTTTATTTCCCCATTTTTTCTTTCATTATAACATTTTGTCATTTTTCTAACATGAGATTTTGAGATATTGTAGTGTTGCCTTAGACAATAACTTTGTTGCTATGGAACCCAAAAGCTGCAATATGTGGCCACATTAGAATTACTCAGAAGTAATTTGAAATCTTGTTATAATCAGCCATTAAGTCAAAAAGTTTGAGATAATACTTTAACATTTTGGGATAACTTGACTGTTTGACTTACCTCTGTCTGTAGCTGTGGTGGAAGAAACAAGCATCCATAAACATCAGAGAGTTATGCTAAAATGTTCTAAAGTAATTACATTAGACAAAAAATCACTTCTGCTCTTTTTTCCTTTAAACTTTCCTTGTTTAATTTTCATTTTATTTTTCAGTAATACTGGAAAATAGATACTTAACTTAAAGTATGTTAGTAGGGCGGCCCACAAGGACAATGGAGAAAAAAAACGAAGAATAACTGTTGCGAGATCGCAAAAGTTCATCTTCTTTCTTTTTTTCTCCATGTCCCTTGAGGTCTCTGTAGTTTAGTAAATTATGCAATACAGTACAAGATACTATCATTTTTCCCAAGACTTTGTTTAACATTTGTCAGTGTGTCAATATGTGTCAAGCAATCTGAGAGAAACATCTGGACAGAGATTATAAAGGTTATACCATATCAGATTGAACAGTAGTGCTGCTGTATGGTGGATATATCTCACAACTGACTTTCTGGAAATCTGACAACTTTCCACTGACCTTCACTCTGTTTCTGAACCTCCTATATGTTTCTCTTCACGGGAACACCGTGTCTATATGCAATTATTTGTTCAGAAGATGTTTCAGCCCAATTCAAATATGGTAGAAAAACTGAAAACATTGCAACTGGAAAAACAGTGACACTATTTTGAGAAAAAACATGCATAACATAGACACACACAAATCAACCATTTCTTCTTTGACTACCACACACTGCACAAAAATGCACTATGTGCCAGACTGGGCTTCATCCACCTGCTGCTGTTTATTTTGTCCATTAGGACAACAAGTGGAAAGAATTTAAATGATGTGCAGAGTTTTGTATATAAAAAACTACACCACTTCACTCACCTTCTATTGTTATCATGACAGTTTCCTCAGTAAATATGTAAAGCTGCATGTATTTAAAGTACATTAAATATTCTTTAACAATTTTCATTTTCTTTCACAATATGCAGCTGAAAAAACTCTAACTTTGTTTAAACTTTCTGTTTCCTCTACTGGCGCCCTTCTTTGCTATTTGTTAAATTTTAATGAATAAGTGTGATATATGAAGCCACCAGAAAAAGATGAGAATGCAATAATATAGCAATATGATTGAGGCCTATCTAAATATTGAAAATATAGACTGTTTATCCCAGTTTTCAGGGTGTTTTTATTACTCAAAGCCTTATGATATTCTGAAAATATGAAACACCTTTAGATTGAGTCAGAAATATATAGTGTTTATAAAACACATACTGTATAGTTCTGTATCATGGATGTGATGAAAATGGATTTGAGTCGATGCATTTGAAAACTTGACTCACACACACACATTTTTGAGATTATTTTTTTGTCACATATTCAAAGTGCTAATAGATCTTATGATTTTAAACCATAAATCAACTTTTTATGACACAGTTAGTCATAAAACTGCAGAATTGACAACATACACTGGAATTGAAATAAACTTTGTTTAATGTAATTTAATTTTGTAATAATCAACACCAACCTTTGTTTTCTGGCCCTCCTCCCTCTCTGTCTGTTCCTGTGGGATTATTTGCTCAAAAACAAGGAGCCACACTCCTCCCCTCTATATCTAAGTATTAATCAAATTGGTGTGCAAATAAAACCATGTGACAACAATGAAATAACAAATTAATAATTACTCTATCAATAAATTATTACAGTATTAAAGGCCAACTACCTATACATACTTCACACACGAAACATTATGTTTATCTCTAATACTAGAGTGAATAAGAGAAGTAAGAAGAGTTTATTTGATTCAAGAATGTATCAGCACCTGTGGTGCTGTTGTCCATTAGGATGAGCACTGCATAAAATGATGCGCAGACAATTTTCTGTGTGTATCCAAATTGAACAGCAGCGTCATTGCAAGTTTATGTGTGCTGTTCTGTTATTAAAATCTCACCTGTGACTGCAGTTCAGGAATGATGTGTATAAAAATATTTGATAAGCATGGTAAACAAATGTGAAGTTATATTAATAACCTTTTTAAAAAGCTTCAAACAATAAGTTTTAATTAATCTGAAGAAGAGGTTTTCTCCTGGCAGCCCTTACAAATAAGCTATACTTAGTCAACCCTGTGCCCTTAACTGTAACTTTTAAACTAACATTTAACACTAACTGAGGCATCAAGTCTGAAATGTTGTTCTTGCTTGTTTTTTGCATTTCCTCTGAGCACTTCATACTTGGTGAATTTGGCAGGAAGTCCACTCCTGGGAAGATTGTGGCATTGTGTTAACACACCTGAATGCTTCAGACCAGCAAACTGCTAAAACTTCTGCTTTACTAAAGGTGGCCACATGTGCTGGTGATCAGTTAATGATGTGCATTTGATTGACTTTATCAGCAAATGTAACCTTTTAATTCCTGTAGAAGCAGTAAGTATATATTTAGTTTTTCTGCACATAGTCCTGTGGAAACTTTCTTCTTTTTAATTTCACTTTATTTTCTTTGCATGACTATATTCCACTTCTAAATTGTGGACACAGCATGCATAATACACAGCAATGCAACTTCCCATTAAAGAAATGTACAAGAATTTAATGCTACAGTATGGCTTCCTATGCATATACATATATTTGGGAAAAGAAGAAGTTTTAACTTTGCTTTTCAATCTGGAAATAGCTGTGATGGATCTCCCGTCAGCAGCATTACAGTAACTAAAGACACCTGGTTTAAGCTTAAGACCTTCAAGCCTGATAACTGAGAGACCCCGCAGAATGTCTGAGATTGCTGATGAGGTAAAATAGAAAGCAACTTTAAGAATATAAAAAAATACACGTAAAATATTAACATTATCAGTTCTTTTTTGTACTGAGAACCAGTCAAGGGACATCAGTGCTGGAGTAATATGTTTTTTTATTTGTTTTTTGTTTTTCTTTTTAACCTGTCCGTTTGGTTCTTTTGCCATTTGAATATTGTCTAAAGGCGAAGAAAGATGCCAACGGCTGGAGTAATATGTTAAGAAAAACTGTATGAGTAAAGCACTGACTGCTGTGCAGTGTTGGGTGTAATGCGTTACTAGGCATACCTTCTCTTATTGTTTTATGGTAGGATAAACGTATGTCTGTTTTAGGCTAAGTGGCTTTTGATGAACTGCTGGACTTCCAGACCAGCAGGTTTAGGGAAGTCTTTATGGGGTCACACTCTGACCCCCCCCCCCCACACACACACACACATACTTACAAAACACACAGGCAAGGTACTCTTTGTGTGTATGTAGACGTCATATGTTAATGAACCTATGTATATTCATGTAACCTCAATAAAAGAGCTACGGGGGAGCGGACGAGAGTGACTGGGGTCAAGCGAAGGAACGGCGTTTGTCCAGTTCTCTCCCGTGCACGAGAAACATAAAGAACTTTGCCTACTTCGTGTCTTGCTTTGCTGTGTAATTAAAATGTCTTCAACGTTCCAGCGAATAGGTTTAAGCCACAAACCTATCATTTAATTTCAATAATTCATCTTCTAAACGTAGATGTAAACTCTGCCGCTTTAACATCGCTGTAGTGCAGCTGCACGTCATTTCGCGCCAGTTTGCTGCATAGTCATATTCTAAAGCAGAAGATGTCGGACTCGGCGGAAGCGAGTGGCTGTTTTATGAAATGGAAATATTCCCGTCACTTCACTTTTCTAAAGCAAGCAGAGAAGAACATTACAGTAATATGTAAGCTATGTCCTGGGGACTTCTTATGGTTTTCTGTTAACAATGGCTTTCTTCTTGCCACTCTTCCATAAAGGCCAACTTTGTGCAGTGCACGACTAATAGTTGTCCTATGGACAGATTCCCCCACCTGAGCTGTAGATCTCTGCAGCTCGTCCAGAGTCACCATGGGCCTCTTGGCTGCTGTTAAGGGAAAATCCCAAATGGCAAACTGCAAATATAAACAGAAACACAATGAGACAGCGTAATGGATCACATGTACACGGGTGAAGTCTCAAATGACAGTCACACAGTGTACTTCTTTATTCGTGCATTTATAGTCACTGGTGCCCACACAACAGGGCGGCGTATTTTCGCTCTTCTCAGAAAAATGACTATACAACAGTATGTGGCTATCTTACTGGAACATTCCGTTCCGGAATGTTAGTGCGTAGGGAGTGAAGATTTAGTGGTTGAGGTGTATGTGTGTGTTGTGAGATTCAGAAGGACGCGGCCCCTCTTCTTGTTAGGGAGCGCAGATAAAAGTATCCAGCTGTCCTCTTCCTGCTTGTTCAGCTATTATCGCTGTGAGAAAGAATTTATAAAACAGTCTTGTAGTGGACAACAGTCTAAGTCATCAAAGGTCAACATACAGTATTCTATCATATGCAAACTTATATCATTAAAAGCTTATACTGACTACTAAGTACAATTTTCCATTGACAGCTGCATTTCTGATCAGCGCTCTCCTTGTTCGGCCTGTGAGTTTAGGTGGACGGCCTTGTCTTGGTAGGTTTACAGTTGTGCCATACTCCTTCCGTTTCTGAATGATGGCTTGAACAGTGCTCCGTGGGATGTTCAAGGCTTGGGAAATCTTTTTGTAGCCTAAGCCTGCTTTAAATTTCTCAATAACTTTATCCCTGACCTGTCTGCTGTGTTCTTTGGACTTCATGGTGTTGTTGCTCCCAATATTCTCTTAGACAACCTCTGAGGCCGTCAAGTATTTCAAGTATTTCAAGTATTGAAGTCTATTGCACCGTTGGTTTTTAACAAAAAGTATTGCACAGTGAAAAGGCAGTAGTAGTCTTTTTAGCAGTCACTTGTATTATTTACATAGTCCTGAGTTTGGGCCTGCTGGATCTGTCTCAAGGCGTTCAGGGCATCAGTCATGTTTGATGAGTGTACATTGTCTGATGTGTGTGTGTGTCATTTCTCACTCAATCAACAAGTGCACGTCTGTTCAGGTGTGTGTTTCTCTTCATTTTGAGTCAGTGTGTGTAGATGTGTATGTTTGTGTATGTTGGCGTGTTTATCACTTTCCTGTTCTGGTGTTTTGAGTAAACCACGGCCTGAAGCGTGCCCTGGGGTCCTGCCCTCCTCCTTTTCAGTCCGGTTGCGACCATTGCTGCTGCTGCTCATAGTTCAGTCTGTCCTCGTCCTGGCCCCAATTGGGGCAGTCCTTTCTCCAGTGTCCATGCTCACCGCAGGTGAAACCTGCATCTTCTTCTGTGTTTTGTCCATTCTGAGGTGCCTTTTGACCTCAATTGCTCCTCCTCTCTGGCACGCCCTTTCTTCTGCTGCCCGATCATCCGTGTTGGTCCATCACTGTCCTGCACAGTGTTAATGCAGAGTTATCAAGGTCAGCATTCTTTTGCTCGGCCTTACTTTTCATTCGGGCTTAATGGGCGTCTCGTCACAGCTCTGTCAGCTGAAGCTGTCTGGAAATCTCCCCCGTGTAGTGAAACGGGCCTTGGATTTAACGCTCTCCATCTCTGCTGCATGAGATCGCTTTCCTGTAGCACTGTTGACATTTTTAGATTGTTGTTATGGGTCCAGCTGCTGCAGTATTTGGTCAGGGTCAGGGTCAGAGATGGTAGAGGGGAGAGCAGGAGTCCAGGTCAGCCTCGGCTTTCCGGGCTGGCAAAGCAGCCTGTAATTAAACATAAAGAGAAAAAACAAAAACAAAACAAAAACAGACGAACGGGAAAATGATGTTGTTTTGGCTGTGTTATTCAGAGAGGGGAGAAACACCGGGCCAGGCCCTGTGTCAGCCTTCTCTCCCCCTTTTTTTGTGTTTTTCTCACCATATAATCAACTCATAACCCACCAAGTTGACAGGACAACACAGGTACATGGTAAAATTCGTAAGATCATGTTTAAAAGCACAAAAAAGGAATTTTCCTTCCTTCAGTAATCACTTGTATGATTCAATCAGCAGAAAACATCTCACAATTTGACTCTTAACCACTAAATTTGTTGTTTCATCACTAGTTGGTCATACCAGTCTTTCTTTTTGAAGTTGTTGTCCTGCAACCCAGAGAGTTTATTTGTTAGTAGTGGATAAACTTCAGCATTTGATAACAAAACTATTAAGTTTTCCCTGTTTTAACACTAATGAGGGATATAGGCGCATGTATAGTGTGTGCTGTAGTGTAAGCTGTTCTTCATTGCATGTATGTGTATTAGTAGCTTGCATGCAAGGCCTCTGGGACTGTCTCACCCAAAAGAGCATTTTCTCAACAGTTGCCTTTCTTTCGCGTGTGTTCAGAAAGGCAAATGTGCTTGTAGCAGTTGTGAGATTATTATGCTGTTATATATTACATTATACCTATAATCAAAATGAGTGAATCATGATACTGCTGTAGGCCACATCACACTTCTGAGTTAAAAGAATGTGAAAATCATTAGATTTATTAGATAGGTTTGTATTATCCTATACTGCTGATTTACTGTGAGTGAGTTACACTGTTTCATGACATTTCATACTGCCGAGTTATGAAGAGAATATTGTATTCAGAGAGTAGGGGTCTCTCTCTCTTTTTTTTCTTTGTGATAGTAAAAAGAACAGAGCACATGCCACGGGAGCGTCACCCCCACCTTTGGTGGAAGCAGAAAAACAGGGAGCCAAGGTCATAACTCAGGCTCACAAAGAGTCAGAAAGAATATGAATGCTTAGTTTGTGGGTGTGGCGCATTTTGTATAGCTTCTTTTCTTTGTTTAGTAGCTTTCTGCCTTCACCTGAGGGTGTGCCCTAAGCATGTGACTTCAGGTCTCCATAATTGGAGTTTATTTAAAGATAAATAAGATGATTTCATTTATTGCTCGCAGATCATGCACTAAATGGTATTTTGCAGTATTAGCTGTCTTCACCACTTAAACAAAACATCACTCTTTGTTTATTATTATTATTACTATTATTTAAATTCTCCTTTCTCAAAAACATAAAATGAAATTGTAGTTGTTCTTTGCTGAGAAACACAAAACCTCCCTTTTTCCCCTTTTTTTCAAAACAAGAGACTAAGTTTTAATTTTTCAGCCTTGTCACCTAAAACAAAACAGACAACCCAGCTCTCAGCTGGCTCTGGACTTATCATCATCAAGGTCGCATGGTGAGAGCTACTTCAGAAGTTACAGTACTCATCACTCAAGCAACATTTCAAAAAACAAAAGAAACAAAAACAAAACTTAGCACACTACACAGAGAACAACAACAAGACACAACTGAAGATGTTGTTCTTGTTTGTTCTCCTTGAATTTTAGAATAAAGTTATTACATCTGCATTAGTAAATCATATGCCTAATCATTATGTGTCACTGTGATCCAGAAGTATGATCACAGATTTATTCATTTTTCAACCCAACAAAACAAAAAACAAAACAAAACAAAAACAAGTTACTGATGGCTTAAACGCTTTACACACATAAGTCAGGATGCAAAAAGGCTGCTGCCAAAAACAAATCAGAAGCGTGAGGGAAAAAAAACTGAGCCCACAGACAGCTTCATGTTTGAGCTTTAATAGCTGTTTCCCTCCCTCTGATGTGTTCCTATGCAGCTCCTGCTCTAAAAAATGTGTAACCTGCTCATCAGCTTAGTAGTGACCATATATTTAATTCAGCTTCTCAATTGTGTAGCTTTAGCTGTTGTATACAGGGTTTTTAGTTGTTAGTATAGGTGTGCTCTATATTTCAGCAATGTCTCATCTAGGATGACAGGTTTTCAAGCAAGTCAAGTGCCTCTATGCACTTAATTAGTTTAGATATTTTCTTTATTTTCTTCATCTCATATGTCATTATACTGAATTTGAGCAAACCTTAAGCTTGATGCAGATTACTTCTAACAATTATCCACCTCACATCACAACTGACTGAGGTGCCTCTTCATATTAATATTATTTCATTATTAATGTTATTATCTTTTTATATAACAGCAATAGTATATTACAATATTTTATTTATATTTTATTTTGCATCCATCGAGGGATGGGGGTGATCTGCAGTTTCACCCCTTCCCAAGCTGGAGACATTTACCTTTTCACACACTTTCCTTGGCTGAACAATGACACAACCTTAATATACCTTATGCATCTCTCTATTTCATTTAATATGTGTTTGTGTGAGTTATGTATTTTCTTTCATTCTATTCATTCAGCTTGGTTGTCTTCCCAATTTTGTTTCATTGCTTTAATTTAAGTTAACCTTAATTTAATCATTTGTTTATTCCACTTCATTCCTCTTTCCATGCTTTAAAATATTACAACTCTTGTGTACGCTTTGATTTCTTTTTAGCTTCCTTTTCAGTATTTATTTCTGCTTGGAGGGTTTCTTATAATTTAGTTAATGCATTTTCCCTCCCACGTGGGACATTTAGGTTTTCTTTGGATTTCTCCGTCTATATGCACTAATTTGTCCGGCACCTGGACATTTCTTTTCTAGCCACTGCTCATCAGCAGTGAGTTTTGTTGTTTTATTACCCATTATTAGTTTATGCTTCTTTTAGCGCTTAGTAATACACACACACCTGCGGCGCTTTCACTGGCACGAGAACAGAGAGAGGTAGCTGACACGCCCTTCTACTTTCAAGCTATTCTTGAAAGCGGTGTCACCTTTACGTGATGAAACACGACCTTCCTCTCAGTTCACCAGTACTTCAGCGACCAACAGTAAACAAATTAGTGGAATAGTTCAGCCTCCTTATTGTGCTGTAAAAAATCAACTTATTCCACCAACATAAACAAAACAGTACAGTACATTTATGCGCGCACTACCTTTACCCCTACGGGGGAGCTGCCAGTCCGTAGACGAGCTCTATTTTAGTTTAAAATGCTACCAGCCCTTCGGGCGAGCCCAGTTTTCTACCCCTGCGGGGGAGCTGCCAGTCCTTAGACGAACTCTATTTTAGTTTAATATGCTACCAGCCCCTTCGGGCGAGCCCAGTTTTCTACCCCCTGCGGGGGAGCTGCCAGTCCTTAGACGAACTCTATTTTAGTTTAATATGCTACCAGCCCCTTCGGGCGAGCCCAGTTTTCTACCCCCTGCGGGGGAGCTGCCAGTCCTTAGACGAGCTCTATTTCAGTTAACGTTTTGCGCAATCATTACTGTCTCAGAGTTTTTCCGTCTTACCTTAATGCTGGTATCTTCAGATGCACCCAATCAGCCCCCGACGGTGCGGACCGCTTGTAAAACGTTGGCCAAGACCCGAATTCACGTCCTTGGACTTTATCACGCACCTAGTGCGTGAGCTGTCGACAGACTTCAACGTGGGCTTCTCGCACCGACGGGACCTGGTGAGGTGCCTCTTATGGGAGCTGCTTTAAATAGCCCGTCCCATCCGGCTCGAAGGACCAAGAAATGTTAAGGGAAAATCCCAAATGGCAAACTGCAAATATAAACAGAAACACAATGAGACAGCGTAATGGATCACATGTACACGGGTGAAGTCTCAAATGACAGTCACACAGTGTACTTCTTTATTCGTGCATTTATAGTCACTGGTGCCCACACAACAGGGCGGCGTATTTTCGCTCTTCTCAGAAAAATGACTATACAACAGTATGTGGCTATCTTACTGGAACATTCCGTTCCGGAATGTTAGTGCGTAGGGAGTGAAGATTTAGTGGTTGAGGTGTATGTGTGTGTTGTGAGATTCAGAAGGACGCGGCCCCTCTTCTTGTTAGGGAGCGCAGATAAAAGTATCCAGCTGTCCTCTTCCTGCTTGTTCAGCTATTATCGCTGTGAGAAAGAATTTATAAAACAGTCTTGTAGTGGACAACAGTCTAAGTCATCAAAAGGTCAACATACAGTATTCTATCATATGCAAACTTATATCATTAAAAGCTTATACTGACTACTAAGTACAATTTTCCATTGACAGCTGCATTTCTGATCAGTGCTCTCCTTGTTCGGCCTGTGAGTTTAGGTGGACGGCCTTGTCTTGGTAGGTTTACAGTTGTGCCATACTCCTTCCGTTTCTGAATGATGGCTTGAACAGTGCTCCGTGGGATGTTCAAGGCTTGGGAAATCTTTTTGTAGCCTAAGCCTGCTTTAAATTTCTCAATAACTTTATCCCTGACCTGTCTGCTGTGTTCTTTGGACTTCATGGTGTTGTTGCTCCCAATATTCTCTTAGACAACCTCTGAGGCCGTCACAGAGCAGCTGTATTTGTACTGACATTAGATTACACACAGGTGCACTCTATTTAGTCATTAGCACTCATCAGGCAATGTCTATGGGCAACTGACTGCACTCAGACCAAAGGGGGCTGAATAATTACGCACACCCCACTTTTCAGTTATTTATTTGTAAAAAATGTTTGGAATCATGTATGATTTTCGTTCCACTTCTCACATGTACACCACTTTGTATCGGTCTTTCACGTGGAATTTCAATAAAACTGATTCATGTTTGTGGCTGTAATGTGACAAAATGTGGAAAAGTTCAAGGGGGCCAAATACTTTTGCAAGCCACTGTATGATGTCATCGGCAATGAAATCGAGCAAGTACATTCGGCTTATGGACTGAACTCTAAAGTGACAGCCACCGTGACAGACAACGGGTCCAATTTTATCAAAGCTTTCAGAATGTTCCAAAAATTAGACTCTGATGAGGAATCGGAAGAAGATGAAGAGGTGACATTTACTGATGTTGAGCAGACCCTCTCCACAGAATCTGAAGGGCAGTTTTCTCTCCCTCCACACTTAAGGTGTGCATCACACACACTGAACTTAATTTTTCATGATGTTGAGAAATGGCTTCAAGCAAATGAGGCAAAATTCATCTACAGAAGTGCAACTTCAAAGTGTTCTGCAATGTGGACAAAAGCAAACCGTTCTTCTGTTGCTTCAGAGTTGGTAGATCATTTTTTCAAGAAAAAACTCATAGTCTACCTGTTTCAACACGATGGAATTCATTTCACGACGCTCTGTCCAGGATCACTGACATTCCCCTTGCTGAATTAAATACTGTCTGCACTCAGTTTGGAATCAAATGCTTTACTGATCGGGAGTATCTGTTCCTAAAGGAGTATTGTATCGTGTTGAAGCCACTCACTGTTGCACTAGACATATTGCAAGGAGAAGAGAACTGCTATTTTGGAATCCTTCTTCCAACTCTGGAGATTCTAATGTCCAGGACGCTGGCACTGCAGGACGAGCTTAAGCTGACAGCATCCCTCCCTGATACCATTGTTAAGGTAATCTATATATAGCCTTGCTCTAAAATAAATTTTTGTTTTATTTATCATGCTCTTATGTGAAGTGTCTGATGTATTTTTTTCTCATAGGCGATCAAGGTGCGCTTTTCCTCAATGATGGACAATAAAGAAGCTCTCCTGGCTGCAGTCACTTTGCCTAAATTTAAGTTACGCTGGATCAGAGAAGAAGAGAAAAAAGACATGGTTAGGGCAATGCTTACTACAGAGTGCCGTGGGTTGTCTCTTGAAGACCAACAACCTGCTCAAGATCACAAGAACCCTGCTGACTCCACTGATGACTTTTTTTCATTTGAGGAGGACGACTGTACCTACTCTGCTGAAACAGAGGTGATGGAATATTTGAAATCTGCTGGGTCTGAGCTGGGTGTTCTTAGCCAGTTTCCCAGGATTAAGGCCATTTCACTGAGGTACAACACAGCCACACCATCAAGCGCACCAGTCGAAAGGCTTTTTAGCCTCGGCAATCTTGTGCTTACACCCAGAAGGAACAGACTGTCAAGTGAACGCTTTGAGAGACTTACATTAATGAGATACAACAACTTTTTCAAAAACAACACAGCTAAGTAGTACAAAAAGGGTTTTGGAAAACATGAGTGCAGGAAATATGGTGCTCATTGGTTTGAGGAAGTTTCAGAGGAATTCTGTTTGTTAACCAAAGTTCAGAGTTAACTTCACTTTGTTGAAACACATGACATGATTACATACATTATGTATGAATATGTTACTCATTGCTTTGAAAATTTAAAAATTTTAATGTTTACAGCGTGATACATGTCATGTATAACATTTCTTAAGTTAAGCTTTTTTGTTATTCAGATATGTTGCAGAAAAATATTTTTGTTATTCAAGAATTGTGTTTCTTAGCTAAAGAAAGTTACATTTCTTACTAAAAAATTTAATTATTAAAGAATGTTTTTTTTATAGAATGTAATAAAGATGATTCAGGATGCAAAAAGGCTGAACTATTTCATGTTGACTCGTATGTTTTTTTAAAATTATTTATTATTTAAAGAGTTTAATTTCTTTTGTTTGTCCACTCAAGGTTTATGGGGATTTTAATAAGTATTTAGTTAAATTACTTATTGAGTAATTAAGTTACTTTTCAGACACAGTAATTAGATAAGTATTTTAAATACTATATTGATTAAGTAATTAGTAATTAATTACTTTTTTAAAGTAACTTACCCAACACTGCTGCTGTGCACTAGGATGAGATTCATTACAGTTACTGCATTGTTCATTGACTGGCTGATCTAAATGTGAAATCTGTGGCAAGATCTGAACACTGCTGTTCATCTAATCTGACTGACTGAGCTGGAGCTGTTTTGCAAAGAAGAATGGGCAAGGATTTCAGTCTGTAGATGTGCAAAGCTGGTAGAGACATACCCTAAAAGACTGGCAGCTGTAATTGCAGCAAAAGGTGGTTCTACAAAGTATTGACTCAGGGGGCTGAATAATTACGCACACCCCACTTTTCAGTTATTTATTTGTAAAAAATGTTTGGGATCATGTCTGATTTCCGTTCCACTTCTCACGTGTACACCACTTTGTATTGGTCTTTCACGTGGAATTCCAATAAAATTGATTCATGTTTGTGGCTGTAATGTGACAAAATGTGGAAAAGTTCAAGGGGGCCAAATACTTTTGCAAGCCACTGTATGTTTTCTTCTTTAAATATATTAGAGTAAGAGTAAGCTTTCTGAACTCATTCGTTATTTATAAAACTCAAACTGGTTTTCAAGTAACACCTGAGAAGACTGCGAGTGTAAACTTTGAACCAGTGTTTGTTCCCACAATGACATCTAACCCGATGTCCTACTTTGCACCAACAGCAACATGACCCCACCTTTCAGCACATTTACCTTTCAGAAAACTGTGATGGTGTGTCGGTTTTCCATAATCAGTCTTCCTCACGTGCAGTGTAGACACCATGGAGCCATCATGTTTCGTTTCGTGTAAGTGTGTTATCACAAAATGACATGAAAAGTACATTCTATTTTTCAGTCTCGAAATTTTATGGATGAAGAACATATTAGAAACTGATTGTAAAATGTAACCTTCAGATGAGTAACTACAAATGCAGAGAACTAACGCGTTACTGTAATCTGATTACTTTTTTCAAGTAACGAGTAATGTAAGGGATTACTATTGCAAAAACGGTAATTAGATTACCGTTACTTTCCCGTAGGAACGCTGCGTTACTGCGTTACTAAAACCGTGATTTTTTGCGAGAATGTCTCATGACAGTGACGTAAGCGAGTGCGACGTTCATGACAACAGCTGTCTGCAGATCAACAATGGATAATATATCGAGTGCGAGAGAGTATGAGCATGCAGCGTTTAAAGCGTGGAAGTACTGACCTTACTTTGAGTTTGATTCCATAAAAAGTGACAAAAACATTAGTGTCCACTGTTCACTGCTTGGGAAGAAAACTTCTTTTTAAACCCCTAAACTTCCAAGCAAGCACCGAGTGCGCTACGACTTAATGTGAAATTCACAGAGAAACTCGCGGATTCTTCCACTGACCGCTGCGGCACACCTGGACCAGGGTAAACCTCCGCCTAACCCACTCCTGCTTTATAGGTGAAAATAGAGCAACAGGACCGCTAGTATTTGATTTGATTTATTTTCTGCTGTGTTTTACTTGCATTTATTTGAAAGAGTGAGTGTAAACACAAAAAATTTTATTTTATGTGCTGGAATGTGCAGAAAATAGGTTTAAATGTTAAACAAATTTCTTCCAGTCAGAGAATGTTGCATATAATTAAATTTTTGCCTGATGCATAAAGTTAAAAGATTAAAACTAATAAAACAAGTTTTAAAAAGAGACTTTTCCATTTGATTACATTTTGTATGATGGATTATGCAGAAAAAGTAGAATTGGGCTGAAAGATCTATCGCTTTATCACCTATTCAGGTTGTAAATCGTGTTTTTAAAAAGTAACTAAGTAATTAATTACTTTTGAAAATAAGTAATCAGTAAAGTAACGGGATTGCTTTTTTGGGGAAGTAATCAGTAATTAGTTACTGATTACTTTTTTCAAGTAACTTGACCAACACTGTACAAATGTCATATTACACAGTGTCGAAAATGTAATTAACGAAAACATTTTGAATGAGTAGTTTGTAGGATAACTTTTAGATGAAATAACTTGAATGACCCTGTCTCATGACCCAGTGAAGGGCACGCTTTAGCAGTAGAAGACATGGCCTCACAATTGACTCAAGCATACTTTGATATACAGACAAGTTCATGGTCAGCTCGATGACTCCAAGTTGCCCGGGCCTAAAGACTGCAAAATAAACCCCAATCGTCGCCCCTGCACCAGCAAATAACTAAATGTGCTCAAGACTTTCTAAAGTTGTTGTTCAAACATTTGATCGGATAATAAGAGTGATGAGAGGAATGAAATTTAGCTCATTGTTTTTAGTTTTAAAGAATTAAAGGAACACAGTGCCAACAGTAAGTCATGAGGAACTGGATTGTAATCTAATACATCTGAACTCTGCTCTGTTAGTATAACCAGTCTGAACCATGAAGGCGTGTCAGCACCTGCAATCAATACATATATAAAGGATTGACACACAGAAAGTGAAGCTGCAGACTGAAGAACAACACTGATGAAGATTTGTACATTTTAAATTACTTTTAAATAGAGAAAAATATTCCTTAAATGGTAAATGGCCTGTATTTATATAGCGCTTTTAAAGGTTGTTGTTTGAAATTTTTACCCAGAGAGACTGAAATCATTGTCTTTGGAGAGTCAAAACTGAGAAAGAAAAGACTGAATAGTTTAAGGAGAGAGTGCTGTTAACTTTAGCATGATAATAAAATTAAAGAGATTCTTACCTGAGGTCATGCAACCTTCATAAATTTAAAGAAATGTAATGTTGTTTTTAGTTTTTAGGAGGCTTCATACCTTAGTTTGTTTAATATTTTGACACACTGGTCATCTGCAAAAAAAGAAAAAAAAACATGTCTTATATAAAATGGCCACTGACTCATGTTCTGTGTTATGAAAGTCCTGAGCTTTGTAGGTGCAATTAAGAGCTCAAAACATAAAATCTATTTGGAACGCAAGTAAAGTAAAGTAAGCTCTGTAAAGGGTCAAAAGTTCTGTGGTTTCATAAGAGGAAATAATTGAATCAAAGTCATCTGATGAATGTACTGAACTGAATGTATGATGAAGAGCGGAAGAGAAAACAAAATTCATAAACATTACATTTCAGTCTCTCTTTATGACCCTGTGCTCATCTTTACCTGAAAGTCTCATCTTTCCTAGGATGCTCATTTTTATGGTCTTTTGTCGCTTGCACAACATTTTTTTCTTTGAAAAATATTACTTGTAAATTCAGAGTGAGCAAATATAGTGATAATACTTGCTACTACTACATGCTGTTTTGTGAATTTTTTTTCATTCTAAGTTCAAAGATGTTTAAAAAAATCTCTTTTTTAAAATTTCAATTATAAACTTTGTATCAAAAGGAGCTGCAAGACACAACGAAACAATCAGGTGACTGCAGATTGTGACCAACATGGAAAGATATCGCACTCAACACCTCACAATGACCGGCCTTATGAGTATTTTGTTTCTGAGTTTCCTCTCTTTGTGCCTCTCCACTGTTGACTCTTTATATGTGTTGAAAGATTTTATTATGTTTATGTTTAGAAGTACATTATGTTTAAGGTTTTCTAGATGTGTTTGCTCTTTTTTACTAGAGAAGTTATGTTGTGCAAGCTTTGTGTGCTTTCCAGAGCTCTCTGACTTTCACACCCACATCCTGGGAGCATGGGAGAGGTCACACCTTGTCCTATTGTTTATTGCCATTTATGCTTAGAAATGTTTACTCATATATGCTTAGAAGTATATAATCATTTGTAGATTGAAAGAATGTCTTATCCTAGGAGGTCTGTAACAACTCTGTGTAGCATGAAGAGGGGAGTGCGTTCACTCCTCCTCAGAGTGTTCTGGTATAGATCACACGTCTCCTAGGAGAGGTCGTATCTTCTCTTGCTGATATATGGTATAGCAAACACACGTATATCTGTTTGAGTCTAAGAGCCTTTTGTTTAGATGTACCGTTAGACTCCTGGCACCAGCTTTGGGGAGTCTTCACGGGATCATATCTCACTCCACACACACACACACACACACACACAAGGTATACGTCATATGTTAATGAAACTATGCATATTCATGTAACCACAATAAAGGAGCAGTGTTACGGGAGGGCGGACGAGAGCAACTGAGGTCAAGCGAAGGAACGGCGCCTGTCCAGTTCTCTCCCGTGCACGTTAATTTGTAAAACCTGTCTGAGTGTCACTTATTCCAATCTGAGTTGCATTACAGGAAAACTCCTGACAATATGTCTCTTCTGTGCTGGTTATATAATGCCACCCCAGTCCACAAATATGCCTCCTAAATTTAGTTCAAATGTCAAACTGACAAATGAAAACAAAACATGCATAAATAATCCTGATAACTGAATAATTGTTACATAGACTTTAATGGATAGACATTCAAACATGCACACACAGAGCGTCAGGTTGGTATACAGAATACAGAGTCAGTAATACAGAGTTTTCATGCTGAATTGTATTTGTTTCAGTATTATTTCTATATTTAAGTATTTACTATTAAAGACAGAGCCAATATTTTTTTTATCTTGCTATCCAATTATATTCAATTCAATTCAGTTTTATTCATATAGTACCAAATCACCAAAACATTCACCTTTGCACTTTATACTATACAGTGAATAACCTACAACAATACAGACAAAGCCCAAACAATCAGACAACCCCCTATGAACCAGCACTAATGTGCTAAACAAACACTGTTGTTGCTAAAGCGATTAACAGTTTTTTATTAGTTTTTTAAAACTACTTGTAAAACAAATTTTGATATTTCTTCCACATTAATATTTTATCATTCTATTACAATTATAGTGATATACAGGAAATGTTTCGTATGTATTCTAATCAAACACAGGGAATAGGCCAGATGGCCAGATTTATGGTAAGTGTAAATAGAATGTATTTATGTATGTATGTATGCATTTATTTATTTATGAATAAATATAAATAAATAAAGATAAATGGCTGGTGATGGTCAGATGCAAGATTTTACACACTCATGCAACAGAGAGGATGAATGCTGTATCACAAGGTCACTGATCAACAGTGTTGGGCAAGTTACTTTGAAATAGTAATTCAATTATAGTTACTAGTTACTTCTTCAAAAAAGTAACTGAGTTAGTAACTGAGTTACAATATTCTAAAAGTAATTAATTACTTGGAAAAGTAACTATTGCGTTACTTTTAAAAAAACTTTTAACCCTCTGGCGTCCAGGGTATAATTGGCCATTTTTTTACTACTCTTGATTTTCCCTCCACATTTTCCCTTTAAAAACTATTTGCTTTGCCTTGTTTGGTATCATTCTTTTTAGCACAACCTCACGTGCCTGAATTTACAGTTATGTTCTCATTTTGTCATACTGTATAACCAGAATTGATCTAAAATCAGACAAACAACATAAAATCAGAGTAGAAAAAGTTTTATTTTTACTGTAACAACCATAAACATGTTTAATGAATCATATTTCATAACTTCAAATGCAAATATTAATTGTCAATTTTAAAATCCTATGCACAAGTTTTGCAAACAACAAAGTTATTTGCATCCATTTACCTTTTACCCTTTTTTAAATAACCATTTCAAACTATTTACATAACAATCAGCTGTTCTTCAATAAGATGCCACAAATTATTTGTGCCACTCCAAAAACATAATTTCTGTCCACTATAAAGGAGAACATCACAGCCTGATACCTGCAGGTCTGACAGCAGCAGGTGTATCACTGCTGTTTCTACCTGGAGACAGCAGTCGCCTCATTGTTCTGACACACAACACAAAACTATCCACAACACTACACACTAACTACACAAGACAGCACATTAACTACACACTCCAAACACGCTAAACGTCACAAATCTCACATCTCAAAACTCTCTCTCTCTCTCTCTCTTTCTCTCTCTCTCTTTCTCTCGCCGTCACTCCTAAAACTTTCCCTGTTTTGTTTTGTGTTTTGCCCATAAGCAGAGAGTGCTTGCTAGCGCTAACATGGCGAAACTATTGAGGAAAAAACGCCGCGTATATCTTGTTTATCATGACTCTGGTTTTACGTGGCCTATCGACACAGTTTAAAAACTGGCACCTTGTTGCTTTGTCTTTAAGTGGTCATGTGATTGACTTACCACGACTACTTTATTCTTCCTCAGTCAAACAGCAGCACTCGATTGTTTTGCCCCCTGAGCTCCAGGTGTTGTGCTAGACAGTGATCGTGATTACCGTCCGCGGGAGCGCGCAGCTGCTTAAAGCTGTAGCGTCCAGATTACTTACAGCTACTTCCGTGCAGCTGATATAAGATGCGGTGAGCTGAACACAGCTTCAACCGTCTGTTTGAAAAATAGTAACGGACCGCGTTTCCTTGTTAGTAACGCCGTTGTAACGATAGGAATAGTAATTAGTTAGATTACTCGTTACTGAACAAAGTAACGTTGTTAGTAACGCCGTTACTTGTAACGCTGTTATTCCCACCACTGCTGGTCAATTTATGTAATTAACTCACCTCATAAACAAGGCATTTTGTACAGAGTATAACAGCAGTGGCAGTCTGTGTTAAAACAACTAATCTCCAGGTTTCAACTATTCAAGAATCACGATGTTTTTACCTGAAAATTCAATTTTATTCTCAAAATGATCAATAATATTGTTTTTTCTTCTTCTTAATGTTAGCCTAATACTCCTTTCTACATCTTGTACTGGTCTTTATTTGTGTGATCCAGAAAATGTTTTCAAAATTGTGCTCTTTAACTTCATTCCATGTTTTACTTGCAACACACAAATTTACCCTTTCTGTATAGAAACAGCAGAGGCAACAAGAGGTTGCTGGGAATATTAAACCAGGAACCCCATGACATTAAAATACATCCATTAAGTCCTCCTGTAATATACACTACAGACCAATTCAGATCCCAAAAAGATTTCAATGCCACTATTCCCAGTATGGTCACAATGGTGTGAAATGCTCTCTTCTTTGATTGGTCAACCCTGTCTCTGTTCCTGCTCTCTTCTCTTGGACCTGGATGAATTAAGACACGGAGAACAGAAAGGCTGCAGAAGGAGGAGATGATTAGAGACAATGACACAAGACATATATTCACAATGGCGAGGATGATATCGTTTATCCTTATGAAACCTGTTATTGCAAAGCAAAGCAGCCAAACACAGCCTATGCTGATATTCCTGATTCTGACCCCTCTTTCTTTCCTTAAGCTTCGATAAGTGATGGGATGAACAGCAGCCATGTAGTGCTCCACACAAGTCAACATGTGAAAGAAAATCAGTCCAAAGCAGGAGAAAGAGTAAAAAATCATTGGCAAGGATAATATTTTTAAATTATTCATGACGATACCACAATAGGTGAAGATACACGATAAGACAGCAAACAGGTCCATGATGACGATGTTGTAGGTGAAGCAGTCAGAGTGACTCAGTACTTCAATGAAGGTGGAGCCTTTTTTCCTCCATTCTTGGAGACCATGTTGGAGGATGAGGATGCAGACAGGGAGGACGAGGAAGATGGTGGTGATGTTAAATGCACGATAGATGTAGGAGCTCGGTTTAGAGATGAGACAGAGTACGTATAAAGAGATGGAGGTGTTGATGGAGGAAAGGTGCAGATCCAAAGAGGACTGAGAGGAGAATGATGAGTTTGCTGACATCTGGAAAAAAAATTTATTGCACTCTTAGATTTCTGGGAAATTTAACTTTGACACAGTTAAAAAAAAGAAATCCAAACAGAGAGATTTAGTTATTGACTCTTTGTTTCATTCCATTTGATATGTAACTAGATTTTTTTGTTGGTTTTTTTCCTTCACAAAATGTATTTAATAAAGCAGAGTATCAATTGCCCAGCACAAACTGAGACAACGACAAACTGGCAAAAACAGTTTAGCAATGAAAAAACATGCATAACAAACACACACACAAGCACATTAATCTTCACTCATGTCATGCATTTCTTTACTGAGTACCACACACTATACTACATCGGGCTTGATCCACCTGCTGCAGTTTGTTGTGTCCGTTCATTAGGACAAAAAATGTGAAGTATTTAAATGATGTGCAGAGTTGTGTATACTCAAATGAACCAGACACAATAAAGGCATCATCTGTCACTGTCTCAGCTCTGTTGTGATCTTAGTTTTGCATCTTTCCTTAGTAGGAGGAAACATGTAATGCTTCATATCTTTATAGCATATTAAAATATCCCTCAAGAAGTTTTTCGTTTTCTTTCACAGTATGCTGAACTTAAAGAATATAAACACGAAAAGCTTTTGTGGTTCCTCTGGTGCCCTTCTTTGCTTCTTGTTAAATTTATTTAATTAATAACTCTCATATATTACCACACAAATCTCAGCAGAAAAACGAGAAGATACCTACAAATATTTCAAGTTGGTTTTTTTTCATGCATTGACTCAAAACCCTTATGATATAATATGTTCTGAAAATATAAAACAAGTTGTACACAGTTAGTCAGAAAACTGCAGAATAAAAAAATACAGAGCAATTAAAAATAAATATTTTTTTTTGTAATGTCATTTAATTTGATAAAAATCAAAGGAACACCAACCTTATGATGCTCTTCTCGCCTCCCCTGTGACTCCTGTTCATGTGATATTTGCTCAAAAGAAGTTAGAGCTGGACTCCATCCCAATCTGTCTCTCAAAGTATAATTCAAATAAAGTTTATATTTGCGTTCAAGTAAAACCATGTGACAATGATGAATTAACACATTATGAATCGCTTTATCAATAAACTCTTCTGCACAGCTGTTTTATATGTAAGCTGTGGAGTGTGGCCAGGCTGGCAGAGTATCATAGCCCAACCACCTATATGTACTCCACAACAGAACTTTATGTGTATCTGTAATCCTAGAGTGAGTAATATTCTACATTCATTTGATTTAATAATGTATCAGCACATGCAGAGCTGTTGTCCATTAAAATGAACGCTGCAAAAAATTCAAATGATGTGCTGACAATTATTTATGTGTATCCAAATCAAACAGCTTCATCAGCCATGTGGTTTGTGAGTGTTTAAGTGTGTAGTTTTGCTTTTCTAAATCACATCAAAATCTAAATAAATTCTAAATCGCACGCAAACAAAAACATGTTTGATATGATGGTAAACAAATGTAAGGTGAACCTTTTCAAGAAACTTAAAACTGGGCTTCATACAATAGGTTTACTTACGCAGGAGACGAGGTTTTCTCCTGGCAGCCCTTACAAATGAGCCATACTTAGTTCATGTTTTTCCCTTAATTGTAGCTTTATCATTTAACACTAATTGAGGCGTTAAGAGTCTGAGCTTTTTCTGCAGGTGCTCTCAGCATTTTATAGTTTGACCTAGGGGGTGAATTTGGTGGAAAGTCCACACCTGGGAAGACTGTGGCATTGTGCTAACATACCTAAGCCATCAAACTGCCCAAACCTGTGTTTTTATGAGAAGTGATGTCAATGCGGGAGAAATATTGTATGCTTAAGAACACTGATCGCTCCAAGTTGAATGCACTGAAATTAGACAGCTCATATTTGTAGTAATTACAAAACTCATTAAAGACTTTGCTATTTTTTTCCCTCTGTAACTAAATTACTACTTTGTTCATTCACTGGCTCACCCAAAATTGGAATCCTGACACCATACCAGACTATATATTACTAAATATAGTCTATATACATTGTGAATATTAGACATTAAATAATTTAATGTATGTATTGTGTATGTGGTATATGAAGTGAAAAAGGAGAATATTGTTTTAAAAGTTCAGTCTAACTATTTCTAAAATTTCTAATGATCAACCAGTATGGTGGGGGGGACTAAACTAAAAGTTTAGTTTCTTTTAGTTTATTTTAACTTTGAGAAATTCTGTGTCACCTCCTGTCAATTTTAGAATCACTTATACAAAAAACAGTAATTCTTTGAGATGAAAATATTGATATATTATCATCTCTGATAAGATTAACTGAACAGAAAGTCCGCAGTAGGAGGAGACGGTGAAAAACAATATCAAGAGACGTAATCACAGAAGATATCATCATCGCTATTGTGAATATAAATCCAGGTTGTCCTGCTGGGTCGAGGAGGTCATTTGGCAGGCTTATGTCACTTCGGATGTTGCCCTCCCTTCTGGAGTGCGGGCCAAATTGACCCAGAGTGTTTCCACCTCATGGGCCTAGTGGAGGGGCAATGTTATCATCTGCATTGACCTTCACTAAGGTTTACTGCCCTTCCATGGCAGCCAACCCAGTACCTGGGTGGCTCTCAGCGGGAGCCTTCGTCTCCACAGTTGGCCTAGCTTCTTGCAGGCCAACTATAGCGGTTTGCTTCATTTCAGTCCTTGCATCTATGTCTGGCAGGGCCTTGACTGAGCTGGTGTTTATATATGAAGATTTGTAAATAGTTAATTTGAAAAGACTGTGGTGGGCTGCACAGTCTCCTCATTGTGTGACCTTCGACTTCCCATGGAGTCGCTTACTCTAGTTCCGCACTATTCTCCTCAGTCGCCTAGAGGCCTAGCGATGGCCAAATGAAGCTTTCTGAAGCACCGAAGCTTGTACTGAAACGGTTCATTACTGGAAGCTTTTCAACACAGTTATCTTTGGTGACATCTAGTGGGCAAAAATATAACCATTGAATCAGGTACTGAGCCGTGACGTGCCAAATGAAGTGTTGTACATCATAGATCATGTGACTCTGTTCAGACGCACCAAGCCTCAGCACAGTATTTCTGAAGCAGTCTGTTGATTTTTTTGACACATGCACCAGAACTTCAGCTTCAAACGGGCCATCACTAGTGTTGTTTTCCTGTCGAGTACAGCACTTTATTGTAACATGATAATTTGCTGATCGTAGGTTAGATCATAGGTGCATGCAGGTCGTTTCTCATGTGATCCGCCATTCTTCTTTTTCCCTTAAAGGTGTGCATGTAGAAGCCCAGTCATACGAAATTGCTGTACCAAATTTGTTTTTATTTGAACAGTTTTCGGAGAATGAACCCACAAAGTAAGACTCACCTCTTCTCATCATTCGCATAACGCAACTCAGAGAACACGACAATCAGGGTATCAGGCCAGACCAGCGACTCCAGATTCTGGCCTGTCAAGGTGAAAAGCGTTTCTCAGGAAGATGCAAGATTTATATTTGCTTTGCCACTTGTTCTTCTGAGTCACGACCTTTTCCTGTTTGTAGCCAGGCTAATTACTTTGACTGTGGTGACTTTAGGCCTGGGATTGAAGGCCAGAAGTACGTCTTCAGCCACCAGTCTAATTCAAAGCAAAACTAAACCTTGTGTAGCTATTTTTAGTGGGAGTGTGGTGGTTTTGTTGAACGTATTCCTTTCTGGTACGGAGGCCATTTTGTTGCGCACTTATTAACATTAATAATCTTTTCACTTTTTTCACTTAATGAACATGTTTCCAGAAATTCAGACATCAGTTTAGACAGTTATCTTTATCTTATCTTTATTCACCACTTAAATGAATAGTACTAAGGAAACCAGCCTGAATTTCTGTTTTGGATTCCTGAAATAAACAACCAGCATTTCACACATAGATGTTAGAAATTTTAGGTATTTGAACAGCCACTCAGACATATTTAACCAATCATGTTACTATGCTCTTATTTTGATAGTTTAGTCAGCAGTATTCCTTAACACTTCTTACCCATTGTTTACTTTTTATTAGAGCTTGGATTCTATTATAAACCGGTCTCTTCTCTCTGGATTCTGCTTTGGAGCCACAAAAACTGGTATCATGGCACAGAACAATAAACCATCAGAGGCTTCCCTTCCTCGTACACTCAGGATTAATTTACAACCTGAAGAGAATAGGTTACCATATCCCAGCCTGTTGGGACCACTCCGTGAAGTCAAACAATGTGTGCTTCACATGAAGCAGTCATAGGATCTTCTTCTCAGGAAGGGACAGCAGCTCTTCTTTCAGGGCGCTCTCTGTCAGGTTGAAGGCTGTAGGGACAACCCCCATTAAGAAAGCCGCTGAGAGGCTGCTACACCCCACTTATAATCAAAGTATTATCTGGGGTGGGGGGGTAACAAAGCGAAAAAGGAAACAAACTGCCACAAGGTAGATGTCATTAAAACATGATTTATTTCACAGAACTAATCAAGCAAGAATGAACACAGGGAAGCTCTGTTCGTCAGGGTCTCCAAGGCCAAAACAACAAACAAAACCCCCTTTCTAACTAGAAACAAACCAAGATCTCTCTATCAGAAAACAAAAATACATTGGCTGTGCTCACTGACTAGCCACAAAACAGGAGAAAACAGTTGAAACAAAAATGGCAGAGAACCCCTACCTGCTTCTACTGTGAGTCACTATTATCTCTGTGAAGGCAATCAAGAGATTTAAAAGAACAAAGAAAAAACAAGGTTATACCAAATTTCACAAATTCACACACACAGCTATAGGCTGCTGCCCAAACCACTGCAGCTCACAGCTCAGGGAAAAAGGGGGAAAGAGTGGAAGCTCCTCATGTGTGGTTGAAGAGCTGCAATAAATCTCAGCTGCAGCTCGTGAGGCAGACCCAGGGCTGGACTGGGACAAAAAATCGGGCATTTTGACTACAGACCAGCCCACCAGGTACTAAAGCCATAAATCCTTTGAATGAAAACAAACGCTGTTGTGACAGTGATGTACAGTCTTGTTGGTATATGTATGATTTCTATACATTTTACATCAGATAAAAACTTTGGTTGTAAGATTCAGATAATTATTTATTAAAACTAGACATTTTAAATGAGAATAAGAAAGAAAAGTATTTCCTTGTCCCCCCCTTTCCCTGTTAATGCCCTACCTGGCCCCCTGGCATCACTTTGCTAGACCCGCCCCTGCACAGTTACCAGCTGTCAGCTACACAAAAAAGGATCCTGGTGTTATTTGTCTCTCAGAAACAGTTCATAACTTCCCTTCAACTCATTCATGTCACCTAAAAGGTAAACCTGTTTCTCCATCACCTGTTCAGCTCTGAAACAAACAAGAGAGACGGGACTTGCGACAGAAAAGCCGATCAGCTGATCATTGATCAGTTTCATGATTGAAGTAGCAACAGGAGAGGGAGGGGGAGAATGAGAGAAGAAGAGGCAGCTGTGCAGCGTAATGACAGAATAAATCCAGCTTTGTGTCTTTTTCCATTGTAGCTGAAGTCCTGGACAAATTGTGTTCCTTTTCAGCTCAATACGAAACACGTAATATTTTCTCTAAATGAGGGACGATTCCGTTTTTTACAGGACAGTTGGCAACTCTACTAACTAACCTTATGAATAAAATAAAGTTCACTATCAGTAACATCACAGCACCCGCCCAGCTGTATAGAAACTCCATCATGCTAGCTAGTGCGCAGTACGAGTTATTGTAACTGACTGTAAAAAGTCAGCACAACGAAAATAAACTCCACCTAAACTTGGTTTATATCTGACCCAGATAGACTGCAGGTCAAATTTAAATAAAAGTTGTTGTTTGTTTGTTTTTTTCTAAAAAAAAAACAGTACTTCTAAATCTACTTTTATTGCACCATGTTCATGCACTCTTGAGCCTCTGTAACATGAATCAAATAGCTGAATTGCCACCTCAGGATGCAGTCAAGTTCTATAGTGTCTTGCTAATGACCTACTAATTTTATTCAGGTGTGTTGCAGCAGGGACAGATGTTAAAGATTCAGGATAACGGCCCTCGTGGACTAGAGTTTGAAAAATCTGGTTTAAAAAGTGTAGTCTGTGATAAATATTACCCAGTTGGCAGTACAGAGCTAGGATGCTCTGCTCGCTATCACAGCTGAGGTTCGGTTCAGCAGAAACGGGCTATCAGAGTCTGAGCACCAAATACCTCTAAATTCTGTACATCAATAAAGCATGCCCATTTTTTGTAATGATAACTCCTTATTAAAATCGTCACATAATCAATTTGCATAAATTATACCTATCTAATTAACCTACTAATGCTTTGAGAGGCAAGACTGAGAAGAGAACAGGAACATCCAGACCTTCTTTTTGCTCATTACATGTTGTCCCTGCAAAGATGTGCTTATCTCTTTGTTCTGTGTTGATAATAATAATACAAAAAGAAAAGCAGCATCCCTTGGAAATTCAGTCCCATGGGAATACAGTAGAAAGCCAGATCTTATCTAAGTTATAATCCACAGGGAAACGGTGGAAATTATTGGAAGTTATTATCTGGCAGGAAAAAAAATGAATGAAAATCAAAAATGAGCAGAGACAAAGCCAGAAAATACAAAATCAATTAGTGGGCCACAAGGCATCAGTTGCTTTTCTGGAGCTGCTTGTCCCCCAGGGTCAGATCTTTAGATGTCATCTGCTCATCTCAAAAACTACAGGAAGAGACGACTCCAAATGTTCCCAGGCAATCTTCTTAAATTCATTGCGTGTTGTTCTTGCAACACACAAATTTACCCTTTCTGTATAGAAACAGCAGAGGCAACAAGAGGTTGCAGGGAAGATTAAATAGGAAATCCCATGACATTAACATACATCCATTAAGTCCTCCTGCAGTATACACTACAGACCAATTCAGATCCCAAGCAAACATCAACGCCATCATTCCCATTATGGTCACAATGGTGTAAAATGCCCTCTTCTTTGATTGGTCAACCCTATCTCTGTTCCTGCTCTCTTCTCTTGGGCCTGAATGAATTAAGACACGGAGAACAGAAAGGCTGCAGAAGGAGGAGACGGTTAAAAACAATGTCAAGAGGCAAAAATTCACGACGGAGATGATGATATCGTTTATCATTGTAAATCCTGACAGTGCAAAGCAAAGCAGCCAAACACAGCCTATGCTGATATTTCTGATTCTGACCCATCTTTCTTTCCTTAAGCTCAGATAAGTGATGGGATGAACAGCAGCCATGTAGTGCTCCACACAAGTCAGTATGTAAAAGAAAATCAGTCCAAACCAGCAGACAGAGTAAAGAAAGAACGCCCAAAATAACATGTTTAAATATTTCGTGACACTACCACAGCAAATGAAGATACTTGCTAAAACAGCAAACAGGTCTGAGATGAAAATGTTGTAGGTGAAGCAGTCAGAGTGACTCAGTACTTCCATAAAGGTGGAGCCTTTTTTCCTCCATTCTTGGAGACCATGTTGGAGGATGAGGATGCAGATGGGGATGACGAGGAAGATGATAATGATGCTCACTGCACGATAGATGTAGGAGCTTGGTTTAGAGATGATACAGTACACGTATAATGGAAGGGAGATGTTCATGGAGGAAAGGTGGAGATCCAAAGAGGACTGAGTGAAGAATGATGAGTTTGCAGACATCTGGGGGGAAATAAAGCTCTTTATTGTTATTATACATATACAACAAAATTGTGGGTGCTACACACCAACTGTGCAGTTGGAAAGACAAATAGTAAGACTGCAGGAATAAAAAGAAGGGAAAAAAGGCCAAATCAACAGAATAAACACAAATTAAATTTGTCTGTTTAGTCTCTATTTAGTTTCTATATTCAACTTTATTTCCCCATTTTTTCTTTCATTATAACATTTTGTAATTTTTCTAGCATGAGATTTTGAGAATATTGTATAATGCGGAAATTTTGTTGTTGCCTTAGACAATAACTTTGTTGCTATGGAACCCAAAAGCTGCAATATGTGGCCACATTAGAATTACTCAGAAGTAATTTGAAATCTTGTTATAATCAGCCATTAAGTCAAAAAGTTTGAGATAATACTATAACATTTTGGGATAACTTGACTGTTTGACTTACCTCTGTCTGTAGCTGTGGTGGAAGAAACAAGCATCCATAAACATCAGATAGTTATGCTAAAATGTTCTAAAGTAATTACATTAGACAAAAAAATCACTTCTGCTCTTTTTTCCTTTAAACTTTCCTTGTTTAATTTGTCATTTTATTTTTCAGTAATACTGGAAAATAGATACTTAAAGTTAAAGTATGTGTAGTAGGGCTGCCCACAAGGGACAATGGAGAAAAAAAACGAAGAATAACTGTTCCGGATCGCAAAAGTTCATCTTCTTTCTTTTTTTTCTCCAATGTCCCTTGAGGGTCTCTGTAGTTTAGTAAATTATGCAATACAGTACAAGATACTATTATTTTTCCACCAAGACTTTGTTTAACATTTGTCAGTGTGTCAATATGTGTCAAGCAAAATCTGAGAGAAACATCTGGGACAAAAGATTATTAAAGGTTATACCATATCAGATTGAACAGTAGTGCTGCTGTATGGTGGATATATCTCACAATTGACTTTCTGGAAATCTGACTACTTTCCACTGACCTTCACTCTGTTTCTGAACCTCCTATATGTTTCTCTTCACGGGAACACCGTGTCTATATGCAATTATTTGTTCAGAAGATGTTTCAGCCCAATTCAAATATGGTAGAAAAACTGAAAACATTGCAAACTTGGAAAAACAGTTTAGCAGTGACACTGATTTTGAGAAAAAGCATGCATAACATAGACACACAAATCAACCATTTCTTCTTTGACTACCACACACTGCACAAACATGCACTATGTGCCAGACTGGGCTTCATCCACCTGCTGCTGTTTATTTTGTCCATTAGGACAACAAGTGGAAAGAATTTAAATGATGTGCAGAGTTTTGTATATCAAAAAAAAACAGAGGCATTAACTACACCATCTGTCACTGTCTCACCTCTACTGTGATTTTAGTTTTTCATGACATGTTTCCTCAGTAAATATGTAAAGCTGCGTGTATTTAAAGTACATTAAAATATTCTTTAAGAATTTTTCATTTTCTTTACAATATGCTGCTGAAAAAAACTCTAACTTTGTTTAAACGTTGTTTTTCTTCTACTGGCGCCCTTCTTTGCTATTTGTTAAATTTTAATGAATAAGTGTGATATATGAAGCCACCAGAAAAAGATGAGAATGCAATAATATAGCAATATGATTGAGGCCTATCTAAATATTTAAAATATAGACTGTTTATCCCCAGTTTTCAGGGTGTTTTTATTACTCAAAAGCCTTATGATATTCTGAAAATATGAAACACCTTTAGATTGAGTCAGAAATATATAGTGTCTATAAAACACATACTGTATAGTTCTGTATCATGGATGTGATGAAAATGGATTTTGAGTCGATGCATTTTGAAAACTTGACTCACACACACACATTTTTTGAGATTATTTTTTTTGTCACATATTCAAAGTGCTAATAGATCTTATGATTTTAAAACCATAAATCAACTTTTTATGACACAGTTAGTCATAAAACTGCAGAATTGACAACATACACTGGAATTGAAAATAAACTTTGTTTAATGTCATTTAATTTTGTAATAATCAACACCAACCTTTGTTTTCTGGCCCTCCTCCCTCTCTGTCTGTTCCTGTGGACTCCTGTTCCTGTGGGATTATTTGCTCAAAAACAAGGAGCCACACTCCTCCCCTCTATATCTAAGTATTAATCAAATTGGTGTGCAAATAAAACCATGTGACAACAATGAAATAACAAATTAATAATTACTCTATCAATAAATTATTACAGTATTATAGGCCAACTACCTATACATACTTCACACACGAAACATTATGTTTATCTCTAATACCAGAGTGAGTAAGAGAAGTAAGAAGAGTTTATTTGATTCAAGAATGTATCAGCACCTGTGGTGCTGTTGTCCATTAGAATAGAATAGAATAGAATAGAATAGAATAGAATAGAATTCAACTTTATTGTCATTGCACATGTCACAGGTACAGGGCAACGAAATGCAGTTTGCATCCATCCAGAAAGTGCTTTAGTCGTGATATAGATATATTACAATATAAATTAGCAATAATAGAGATGTGTAAGTATATTACAGAAATGGGTCTATTATGGTATGTTATAATGTACACGGTGTGAAGTATGTTATGAATATTCTATAACTATAAGTATGTACAGGCTGTAGTGAGTACAAGCTATGTACAGGATATAAATATGAAATAAAAACTATACAGAAATCTGAGATATACAGTTATACAGAATGTGAACTATGTAAGTTATAAACAGTTGTGGTTTAAAAATTATCGTATGTACAGAATGATTATCTACACAGAACTATACAGTAGTGGTAAAGTGCTAGTGGTTGTGGGTGTGTGTATGTTCAGTCCATGAGTTTAAAGTGGGTCAGATGTCAGGAGGCAGAGTTCAGGAGTCTGACAGCTGTGGGGAAGAAGCTGTTCTGGTACCTGGTGGTCTTAGTCCGGAGGCTCCTGTAGCGCCTCCCAGAGGGCAGGAGGGTGAAGAGTCCATGTGATGGGTGACTGGGGTCTCTGATGATTTTCCCAGCCCTTTTCAGACACCGCTTCCTGTAGATGTCCTTTATGGCAGGAAGTGGTGCTCCGGCGATGCACTGGGCAGTTTTCACGACCCTCTGCAACGCCTTCCGGTCCGAGGCGGAGCAGTTCCCGTACCAGACTGTTATACAGTTGGTCAGGATGCTCTCGATGGTGCAGCGATAGAAGTTCACCAGGATGTCTGAGGACAGGTGGTTCTTCCTCAGAGTCCTCAAGAAGAAGAGGCGCTGGTGAGCCTTCTTGACCAGCTTGGAGCAGTTGGTCGTCCAGATGAGATCCTCGGAGATGTGGACTCCAAGGAACTTGAAGGATTAGGATGAGCACTGCATAAAATGAGGCGCAGACAATTTTCTGTGTGTATCCAAATTGAACAGCAGCATCACTGCAAGTTTATGTGTGCTGTTCTGTTATTAAAATCTCACCTGTGACTGCAGTTCAGGAATGATGTGTATAAAAATATTTGATAAGCATGGTAAACAAATGTGAAGTTATATTAATAACCTTTTTAAAAAGCTTCAAACAATAAGTTTTAATTAATCTGGAGAAGAGGTTTTCTCCTGGCAGCCCTTACAAATAAGCTATACTTAGTCAACCCTGTGCCCAGGCATCAAGTCTGAAATGTTGTTCTTGGATGTTTTTTGCATTTCCTCTGAGCACTTCATACTTGGGTGAATTTGGCAGGAATTCCACTCCTGGGAAGATTGTGGCATTGTGTTAACACACCTGAATGCTTCAGACCAGCAAACTGTTAGTCTATACTAAGTATATACTTTTTTTCTGCACGTAGTCCATTGGAAACTTTTAAAAATTTTGCTTTTTTTTGCATGACTATATTGCACTTCTAAATTTTGAAGCTGATCTATTACAATAAGTGATTATTTCAGCATTTGAGTAGACGTTTTGTAGAACTGAATGCTAATGGGGACTCTTTGTGTTGAAATAGACAGATATGTCTCTTACTTATGTGATGATTTGAGAGTTGAATGAATCAACAAAGGATGCAATGGCGGCAACATGCATAATACACAGTAATGCATCATTGCATTAAAGAAATGTAGAAGAATTTAATGCATATATGTGAACCAGCACTGGTTCATATGCATACACATATATTTGGTAAAGCAGGAAAGTTTTAACTTTGCTTTCCCACCTGGAAATAGCTGTGATGGGTCTCCTGTCAGCAGCATTACAGTAACTAAACACACCCTCAGATATTTCTGGTTAAACCTTAAAAACCTTTAAACCCAATAACTGAGAGCACATAGAGAAAATATGACGTTTGCTGATCAGGTAAATTATTAAGCGACTTTTAGAATATTAAAAAATACAAATAAAAAGATTATCATTATCATGTCTGTGAAGGTTCTCAGTCATCCAGGTCATCGTAGTCAAAGGAGTTTGCAAAGAAAAGCGTCTGGACTTCTTTAAGTTGCTTGAAGACGTTTCACCTCTCATCCGAGAAGCTTCTTCAGTTCTAAGGTCAAATGGCCGAGAGTCCCAGATTTAAACCCAGTGGGAGTATCCCCCCAAGGAGGGACAGAGGACCCCCTGGTGATCCTCTAATCACATGCGCCAAGGTGTGAAAGCGGGTGTGGTACCTAATCAGCCAGGGTTTCGGGTGAGCCCATTGTGAAACCTGGCCCCACCTTGTTATGTGAATTCCTGAGGTCAGATGGCCCAGGATGTGAGTGGGCGTTAAGGCGTCTGGGGAGGGAACTCAAAACTGGATTATAGATGGCAGACAGTTGGTGTCGTAAACCACCGCCTCTGTTCAAAGATGGTCGCTCACAGTGGACATAGATGGCCTCTTTCACTCCTCTTTCAAACCATCTGTCCTCTCTGTCCAATATGTGAACATTGGCATCCTCGAAAGAGTGACCTTTATCCTTAAGATGCAGGTGGACTGCTGAGTCTTGTCCTGTGGAGGTGGCTCTTCTATGTTGTGCCATGCGCTTGTGAAGTGGCTGTTTGGTCTCTCCAATGTAGAGGTCTGGGCATTCCTCGCTGCACTGTACAGCATACCAACTGTCTGCCATCTATAATCCAGTTTTGAGTTCCCTCCCCAGACGCCTTAACGCCCACTCACATCCTGGGCCATCTGACCTCAGGAATTCACATGACAAGGTGGGGCCAGGTTTCACAATGGGCTCACCCGAAACCCTGGCTGATTAGGTCCCACACCCGCTTTCACACCTTGGCGCATGTGATTAGAGGATCACCAGGGGGTCCTTTGTCCCTCCTTGGGGGGATACTCCCACTGGGTTTAAATCTGGGACTCTCGGCCATTTGACCTTAGAACTGAAGAAGCTTCTCGGATGAGAGGTGAAACGTCTTCAAGCAACTTAAAGAAGTCCAGACGCTTTTCTTTGCAAACTCCTTTGATTATCATTATCAGTTTTTTTATGTACTGAGAACCAGAGAAGGTCTGTCAATGCTGGAATAATATGTTAAGAAAAACTGTATGTGTAAAAGCACTGAATGCTGTGCATTGTTCATTGACTGGCTCATCCAAAACTGGATCCTGGCACCACAACCCACTCTTCTGTTATTGTAACAGGAAAGTTCAGTTTAACTGCTTCTAAAATTTGTAATTATCAACCACTTTAGGAGGTTTTTGATTGATGAATCAGAATGAGACCTTATCTGTTGGCTTCTGTCTCAGCAACAACAAAATAAAGAATTTACAAAATTATAAAACGGCCAATTACCTGCCTCTTTATTACATGAAAGGTCGTCTCAGGCATTGTATTAAACAAGTTGAGCAGACACATGAGTCACTACATGAGCAAAGCCCCCAAATGCATTGGAAATAACAACAGAGAACCAAGGAAACCTGCTCCTGGTTGATAGAGCAGCACACCATAGCCCAACCTGAGCACCGCCTGTACTGTCCATCAATCCATCTTCTTCCGCTTATCTGGGGCTGGGTCGTGGGGGCAGCAGCCCAAGTAGAGAAGCCCAGACCTCCCTCTCCCCAGCCACCTCCTCTAGCTTGTCCGGAGTAACACCAAGGCATTCCCATGCCAGCCGAGAGATATAATCACCATCCACACTGACCACAAGAAAACCTATGCCTCATTGCCTCACATGGATACTAGATTGCTTCGCACTGTATAAGGATAATGGTGCAACTGTGATATTTATCCAGAAAATGTGACTGTGGAAGAAAACACTGGAGTCCAAGTAAGTTACAGTCAAGTCTGGACTATATCGAGGTAAAGCACTGGCCCTGCTGCTGTTTGCATAGGCCTCAACCCTCTAAGCCCTGTTTTAGGAACAGGCTGAAAACCATTAAAACAGTTACACTGAAAATTTGGAGGGTTGTCGGTTGATTTACAGTCAGTCAAGGTGTTTAATTTTTAGACTTCTGTGTTGAATGATGCAGAGTGTTTTGCATGATGCAGGATTTTGTCCTGGACTTTTTGGGCTTTCCAGGTTTGAAGTCTAGTTCTCATATGTGATCTGACAAAAAACAGAGTAATAAAACACCTGAGATGCAGAATAGATTTTCGAATAACCTCCTGAAACATCACAGTTTGAAAAAAAAATGGCAGTTTAAAAATAAGAAGCACACAGTTGTTTCAAGAGACAGGAAAAACAAAATCTGATGTACTGTGACAACATTACTGTGATAAGACCAGCAGAACTGCAGCATATTGCAGTTTCAGCAGTTTCATTCTGAAACCTGCATAACAAAAAAAGTCACCTTTGTGTTTTTGTCATCTGCATTTTCACTTGTCTTCAGTCCAGTGTTCCTCCTTGTCTTACAAATGTAGAGGAGCAGAAAGAAAAGCTGCAGCATTTATGCGTGCTGCCATCTTGATTCACATTTAAATGGTCTCTGATTGTGTTTTTAAACTGGCAAAGAGTTTCCAGAGAAGATACTTTAGAGTGCACTGTAAACAGGTCAAGGTGGTTGGAGTGTAAAAACAGAAAGCAGTTCTTCTAACCCCTAAAAAAAAGACTTGAGCCAGTAGTGACTATTCACTGGAATTAAATAAGGCTGGGGCATGCCTACAAAATGAAATCACCATGACTCAAACCAGATAGAAAAGATAGCTTAAACCATTTTCCCCTTGCAAAACAATCAGAAATGGACATAATAGGTTTACATTGAGAACTTAAAGGCACAGTAGTTTTGAATGTATTGAGATGCTAATCAAACAACGAAAATAAATAGAAAAAAACCCCCTGTACTTTCCTGTTTCGTATGTTTTTGTGTGTACTCTAAAATTTTCATAGTTGTTAAAACTTTTAGTTTTTTTCACAGAGTCAAACAAGACTCAAATGTTCCCATTTTCCAGTCCAGTCCATTGTGGAGTGGAGAAGTCAATAATGAACATGAGGTCAGACACACTGAAAGAAATGTCAGTAAAGGTGAAACAACAATCAGATATGAAGACATGTTTAAAACATCAACTGCAAGAGACAAACCAATCAGAACAGTGCTGACAAAGGGAGTGGCTGGGATCGGGAAAACATTCCTGACACATAAGTTCACTCTGGACTGGGCTGAAGGCAAAGCTAACCAGGACATAAAGTTGATATTTCCATTCACATTCAGAGAGCTGAATGTGCTGAAAAATAAAAGGTTCAGCTTGGTTGGATTTGTTCATCACTTCTTTACTGAAACCAAAGAAGCAGGAATCTGTAACTTTGTAAACTTCAAAAGCTGTGTTCATCTTTGATGAGCATCGATTTCCTCTGAACTTCCGCAACACTGAGATGCTGATTAATGTTACAGACTCATGAATTTAATCACTGGGAATCTGCTTCCTTCTGCTCACTTGTGGATAACCACAAGACTCCAAATATTTAGACGCTGTCACAGAGGTCAGAGGGTTCAGTAACCCACAGAAGGAAGAGTACTTCAGAAAGAAATTCAGAGATGAGAAGCAGGCCGGCATCATAATCTCCCACATAAAGACGTCAGAAAGCCTCCACATCATGTGCCAGATCCCAGTCTTCTGCTGGATCACTGCTACAGCTCTGGAAAACCTGTTAAAAAGCAGTGAGGAAAGGGGATTTCCCAAGACCCTGACTGAGATGTACATCCATTTCCTGGTTGTTCAGACCAAAGTAAAGAATATTAAGTATGATGGAGGGGAAAGGACAGATCCTCACTGGACTCCAAAGAGTACGAAGATGATTAAAGCACTGGGGAAACTGGCGTTTGAGCAGCTGCAGAAGGGCAACCTGATCTTCTATGAATCAGACCTGACAGAGTGTGGCATTAATGTCAGAGAGGCCTCAGTGTACTCAGGAGTGTTCACACAGATCATTAAAGAAGAAAGAGGACTGTACCAAGAGACTGTGTTCTGCTTCATCCAACCGAGTGTTCAGGAGTTTCTGGCTGCTCTTCATGTCCATCTGACATTCACCAACTCTGGTATCAACCTGCTGGAAGAAGAAGAAATGGCCTCACTTCAGATCGAAGAGTCTTTGGCAATACACTTCTACCAGGGTGCTGTGGACAAGGCCTTACAGAGTCCAATGACCAGCTTTCTGTGTGGAGTTTGTATGCTCATGTCCATGTGTGCTGTGTCCAGGCACTCCTGCTTCCTCGCAGTCCAACAGCATCATAGGTTAACTGGTGATATTAACTTGGCTGTAGGTGTTCATCTGTCTCTCTGTGAAAAATTGGCACCCTTAACCCATTACAGCCCAACTCTCAAAATATTTATCCGTTATTGTTACATCATATAGTCATTACTCAACTGATAATTTTGACTTTATATTTAAAATCAGTCCTTGTTTTCAAGTTTCTGCACTGGATGAATGTGAAAACTATTGAATACAAATAAGTATCAAGTCTTTTTCTGCATTTTTCAGTCATCCATGAAATTTTGAAATTTAAGCCGATTAAAATGGTTTAAAAAGAACAGAAGCCTTATGAGCATTTTGTTTTCGTGTTTTCTCTCTTTGTGCCTCTCTTCTGTTGACTCATCATGTATCTAAATGTTCTGTGCTGGTTATATAACACAGCAATCCCACTCCACCTCTATATGCCTCCCTAAATTTGCATTTGCAAATGTGTGAATGTCAAACTGACAAATGAAAATAAATACATGCATAAATAAGCTTGATAACGTATTAACTGTTACATACACTTTAATGAATATAAATACAAACAAACCTTTATTTGTCACATACACAATCAGAGTACAACATGTGAAACGCTTGTGTGCGAGCTCCGGACAGGCTGCAGACGTAGCCGCGCCATTCCGAGACTTGTGTTTTTTTAAGCATGGGGAGGTCTAGCCAGGACCCTTACTGGATGCCGGGTGGGAATCAAACTTGAAATCCCGCTCCAAGGGTGTGTAGTCTTACCACTACACTATCCAGCTGGTACAAACATGCACACACGGAGCATCAATTTGGCATACAGAGTACAGAGTAATTAATACAGAATTTCCATGCTGAATTGTACTTGTTTCAGTATTATTTCTATACTTAAGTATTTACTATTGAACACACAAGCGGTAACTTTTATTATGCTGTTCAATTATATTCAGTTTTATTCATATAGTACCAAATCACAACAACAGTCACTTCATGAGACTTTATACTATACAGTAAATAACCTACAATACAGAAAAAGCCCAAACAATCAGACAACCCCCTATGACCAAGCACTAATATGCTAAACAACCACTGTTGTTGAGAAAGCGATTAACAGTTTTTTATTGTTTTTTTAAAAACTACTTGTAAAGCAAACTCTGATATTTCTTCCACATTAATATTTTATCATTCTATTACAATTATAGTGATATATAGTGTATCCTAAACAAACACAGGGAGTAGGCCAGAAGGACAGATTTATGATAAATCTAAATAGAATGTATTTATGTATGTTTGTATGTATGTATGTATTTATTTATTCATAAAGATAAATAAAAGAAGATTCTCTTATTCTCAAAATGATCAACAATATTTTTTTTTTCTTAATGTTAGCCTAATACTCCTTTGTACATCTTGTACTGGTCTTTATTTGTGTGATCCAGAAAATGTTTTCAAAATTGTGCTCTTTAACTTCATTCCATGTTTTTCTTGAAGCACACAAATTTACCCTTTCTGTATAGAAACAGCAGAGGCAACAAGAGGTTGCTGGGAATATTAAACCAGGAACCCCATGACATTAAAATACATCCATTAAGTCCTCCTGTAATATACACTACAGACCAATTCAGATCCCAAAGAGATTTCAATGCCAGTATTCCCAGTATGGTCACAATGGTGTAAAATGCTCTCTTCTTTGATTGGTCAACCCTGTCTCTGTTCCTGCTCTCTTCTCTTGGACCTGGATGAATTAAGACACAGAGAACAGAAAGGCTGCAGAAGGAGGAGACGGTTAAAGACAATGTCACGAGACATATATTCACAATGGCGAGGATGATATCGTCTATCATTATGAAACCTGTTAATGCAAAGCAAAGCAGCCAAACACAGCCTATGCTGATATTCCTGATTCTGACCCCTCTTTCTTTCCTTAAGCTCCGATAAGTGATGGGATGAACAGCAGCCATGTAGTGCTCCACACAAGTCAGCATGTGAAAGAAAATTTGTCCAAAGCAGGAGAAAGAGTAAAAAATCATTGACAAGGATAACATGTTTAAATTATTCATGACGATACCACAATAGGTGAAGACACACGCTAAGACAGCAAACAGGTCCATGATGATGATGTTGTAGGTGAAGCAGTCAGAGTGACTCAGTACTTCCATGAAGGTGGAGCCTTTTTTCCTCCACTCTTGGAGACCATGTTGGAGGATGAGGATGCAGATTGGGAGGACGAGGAAGATGGTGGTGATGTTAAATGCACGATAGATGTAGGAGCTCGGTTTAGAGATGAGACAGACTACATATAAAGAGATGGAGGTGTTGATGGGGGAAAGGTGCAGATCCAAAGAGGACTGAGAGGAGAATGATGAGTTTGGTGACATCTGGAAAAAACAAAATAATTGCACTCTTAGAATTTTGGGAAATTTGACTACTCTGACACATTTAACAAAAAAAAGAAATCCAAACAAAGAGAATTAGTTATCGACTTTTTATTTCATTCAATTCAATATATGGGTAGATTTTATTTTTCCTTCACAAAATGTATTTAATGAAGTAGAGTATCAATGGCCCAGCACAAACTGAGACAGTGACAAACTGGCAAAAACAGTTGAGGAATGGAAAACATGCATCACACACACACACACACACACACACACAATACAAAAAATGCAAGATGTGTCTCATTGGGCTTGATCCACCTGCTGCAGTTTATTTTGTCCGTTCATTAGGACAAACAATGTAAAGTATTTAAATAATGTGCAGCTTATTTATGTTCCTTTGTTTCAGAACAATAAATAAATAAATTAAACAAATAACATAATATTCCTTTTTATGAAGCTTAGTTAGTTTTTCCATGTCATTAGTCCCTCTTAATTAACAAGCTAATCCTCATTGACCCCACAAGCAGCTACAAAAAGAAAGTTATAGCTTGCCTTCAAGAGCTTGAAAAGGACAAAATCATTGACCGCCTCACATATCACCGCCTTTACCCAGGGGATGCCATACCCTGCATTTATGGACTTCTTAAGATCCACAAAGAAGGGGTCCCACTCAGACCCATAGTCAGTAGCATAAACTCAGCCACTTACAACATTTCGAAACACCTTGCTACCATCCTTGCACATCTTGTGGGGAACACCCCACACCACATCAAGAACTCCACCGACTTCACCGACAAGGTCCAGAAACTTACCCTGGATCCAGATGAAACCATGGTGTCCTTTGATGTAGTCTCTCTCTTCACGGAGGCAGTGGAGACTGTCAGAAAACGACTACAAGAAGACAGCTCCTTGGAAGACAGGACCAACCTCACACCCGATCAGATCTGCACACTGTTAGACCTCTGCCTCACCACTACATATTTCAAATACAAAGAGGGCTTCTACAGACAAAAACATGGCTGCGCCATGGGCTCCCCCGTGTCACCTATCGTAGCCAACCTTTACATGGAAGAAGTGGAAAGAAAGGCTCTTGGCTCTTTTAAAGAGAGAGTACCCAGCCACTGGTACAGATATGTAGACGACACCTGGGTCAAAATCAAGACACAAGAAGTGGAATCCTTCACTGCGCACATTAACGCCGTGGATAAAAACATCAAGTTCACCAGGGAAGACACAAAGGATAACTGTTTGCCTTTCCTGGACTGCGCGGTGCACATTGAAGAGAATGGCAACCTCAACATCGAAGTTTACCGGAAGCTCATACACACGGACCAGTACCTCCTCTTTGACTCCCATCACCCTCTGGACAGTGTTGGGAAGGTTACTTTTAAAATGTATTCCATTACAGAATACTGAATACATGCCCCAAAATGTATTCTGTAACGTATTCCGTTATGTTACTCAATGAGAGTAACGTATTCTGAATACTTTGGATTACTTAATATATTATCATGCTGTTTACAACTACATGAATGTACTATTGCTGTGTGATTTATTACTGATACTGAAGGTCCGCGGCTCCGAACAGTAGTAAAGGGACCTCTGACTAATATGTCGGGTTCGTGTCGGGCTCGTAGCCGAAAACTAGCTTTACTTTGTTGTCTGGGTCAACTTTGCTTGCCAGAGACAGAGAGAGGCGTTGAAAGGCTGCTCCAACGGAACTTATTTTTTCCGGAGGAAAACACGAACACAGTGTACAGTTGAGTCTTAATAGCTTACTTACAAATGGGCTCGTCAGGCACTCTTCTTGGCTGCAGTGGTTATTATTATATTTACATGCTTCCAGCTCCCGTTTTTGCTCCGTGACAGCTCGGACTTTTCTTTTTTCTCCCTCCCTCGCTCACAGACACATAACGGGTATGGTAGTCCATTCTCCCTGCAGCACAGACTACACTACCCATGAGGCTACATTCTTTAGGGCTATACCTGTAGCATTCTGCCTTTTAGCTTAGCACAACAACAACAACAAAAAGGCGCTCTCTCTCACCCAGGAAACACACAGAGAGAGCCCGCGTCACCTTTTAACCATGGCAACCGTAACGCTGCCGCCTGGAACAACAGAACAACAGGACAAACAAAATCCAAACAGTCCTGACCCGCGACAATATGAAACAAGAAAATAGAGGTATAATCCCTTTATTTCAGCAAAGTAACTGTATTCTTTTTTTTTTTTTCTATAGGAAAGGGAGAAAGAAAGAGAGGAAGGAAAAGAAAAACAGAAGGGAAAAGGGACAGTGAGAAAGGGCACTTACAAAGACAAAGAGAAAGAAAAAAAAATCTCCTGGATCACCTGTTGAGAGAAAAAGGAGAAGACAAGCAAAAAAACAAACAAAAAAACAAAAAAAAAACAAAGCAACATACTAAACACAACACCATCACGTTAATCTAGCTAAGTGTGAACAGCAGTAAATACTAAATATTGAAAGTTGTTGTGCAGCACGCAGGACAGACAGCGCACAATGTGAGTAGTAACAGTAACTGTATTCTGAATATCACCTTTTTAAACGGTAACTGTAACGGAATACAGTTATTTTGTATTTTAAATACGCAAAGGTGGGACATGTATTCCGTTACTCCCCAACACTGCTTCTGGAAGTCAAACTTGGAGTAATTAGGACCCTACACCACCGGGCAGAACATGTTCCCTTTAAGCCTGAAGGGAAAAAAGAAGGAACACACACGTAAAGGAAGCACTCAAAACATGCGGTTATCCTAATTGGGCGTTTATAAAGTCAGCAAAGAGCCACAGAAAAGAAGATCAGACACCAGCGAGGGAGGATAAGAAAGACAGACGTAACAATGTTGTCATCCCCTATGTAGCCGGTGTATCAGAGAAACTCAGGAGAGTTTTCTCCAAGCACGACATCCCAGTGTACTTCAGACCCAGCAGCACACTCAGACACAAACTGGTTCACCCAAAAGACAAAACTCCAAAACACAGACTGAACAACGTGGTGTATGCTGTACAGTGCAGCGAGGAATGCCCGGACCTCTACATTGGAGAGACCAAACAGCCACTTCACAAGCGCATGGCACAACATAGAAGAGCCACCTCCACAGGACAAGACTCAGCAGTCCACCTGCATCTTAAGGATAAAGGTCACTCTTTCGAGGATGCCAACGTTCACATTTTGGACAGAGAGGACAGATGGTTTGAAAGAGGAGTGAAAGAGGCCATCTATGTCCACTGTGAGCGACCATCTTTGAACAGAGGCGGTGGCTTAAGACAGCAACTGTCTGCCATCTATAATCCAGTTCTGAGATCCCTTCGCAGACGCCTTAACGCCCACTCACATCCTGGGCCATTTGACCTCAGGAAATCACATGATAGGGTGGGGCCAGGTTTCACAATGAGCTCACCCGAAACGCTGGCTTATTGTGACCCACACCCGTTTTCACACCTTTGCTCACGTGATTAGGTAGAGGATCATCAGGGGGTCCTTTGTCCCTCTTTGGGGGGATACTCCCACTGGGTTTAAATCTGGGACTCGCTGCCATTTGACCTTAGAACTGAAGAAGCTTCTCGGATGAGAGGTGAAACGTCTTCAAGCAACTTAAAGAAGTCCAGACGCTTTTCTTTCCAAGCTCCTTAGACTATGATGACCTGGATGACTGAGAACCTTCACAGACATCTATTAGAGTAGGTCTTCACTACGTTGGCACAAGTCTCCTGAGGGATTTTGGCCCATTCCTCCATTGCAAATTGTTCTAGCTGGTCCAAATTGTGTGGTTTCTGAGCATGGACATCCACTTTGAGCACTCGCCACAGGTTCTCAATGGGATTGAGGTCTGGGCTCTGTGCGGGCAACACCAAGACCTTGGTTTTGATATCCTTGAAAAACTGTTGAACTAATTTTGATGTACATTTGGGTAATTGTCTTGTTGGAAGACCCAGCGATGACCTAAGCCTAGACTACGAGCAGATTTCTGCACATTCTTCCTCAGAATGTCAACATAATTTTCTTTTTTCATAAAGCCATGCACTCGAACAAGGTTCCCTGTGCCTGAGGCTGCAAAACAGCCCCACAGCTTGATGCTCCCACCACCATGTGGCAACTGTGTTCCTAGGGTTGAAGACCTGTCCCATTCTTCGCCAAACATAAGCAACATCCATGTGCTCAAACAGTTCCAGTTTAGTCTCATCAGACCAAAGCACAGACTTCCAAAACTCATCTTTACATTTCAAATGTTCACGGGCAAACCTCAGTCGGGCTGTGATGTGTCGCTCTTTGAGTAAAGGGGTTGCCGTGAAGCCCACCATAGTGAAGAGCCCTCACAACTGTGTTCCTTGAAACATCAACTCCAGAAGAGGCCAGGTCAGCAACAATTATCTTGGCAGATGTCCGGGGTTCCTTGCTGACATCTCTGACTATTTTCCTCTCTAGAGTTCTTGAAATATTGCGCTTATGGCCACAGCCAGGTTTGTCTCCTTGTTCTTGGGAATGATGCAAGCAGTTGTAGACACTGAGAATCACTTGGAAACGGCAGTGTAGCCTTTACTTTGAGCCTCTACTATCTTCTTTCTGAGCTCCAGACTGATTTCCTTTGTCTTTAGTATGGTGAGTAACAGTACTCCCTCTCATGTGTTAAAGAGCCCTGTTCCTTGGAGACTTTTTATGCTGATTGGGTGTTGTTTGGAAGCCAATTGATTGTACAGGTGTGGGTTCAAAGCTGATTGGTTAATTAGTGTAGGTGTGTTTTGAAAGCAAACATTCATATGGGACTAATATTTTTGACCACCTCATATTTCACTGTATTTGATATAAGGCAAAACTAAAAATGTATTTTATATGACAAAATGCACCAAAACCTAGTAAATAGCACTGGTGAATGTTTGATTATATCAAGTTTCATCAATGTCGCAAAGTTTGGGAAGAAGTTTAGAAATTTTTTTATTTTTTTTATTGTTTATTTTATTTTATTTTCACTTGCTACACACGGGACAGACATGACTGGGAGAAAGAAAGAGGGGAAAAAACAGCGGGTAACAGGAATGGTGATAAAGGGCACAATACAAAAACCAACAAAACAAACAAACAAAAAATACATATATCAATCACCTGGATCACCTGTTGAGAACGATAAAAGAGAAAACAAGCAGAAAAAAAGAGCAATATAATAAACAACATCATTACGATGATCTATGGGAATATAACAGTAAATACTAAATATTAAACATTATTGTGCAGCACGTAAGATCAACAGCGCACAGTGTGCTTTGAGGTAGGAGCCAAAAAGGGTGTAGTTTGTGTCTGTGAGCACCCGTGTGTACACCTGTGAGCATGAACGCGCTTGTTTTTAACAGGTTCCTTCATGTAATGATCTGCTAGAGGGTGTGGGGGGCAGCAGCCCCGTCCTCCAGGGCATGAAGCAGGTATGGAGGAGATCAAGACTCCAGACATCCAGAGGCCCCAATGTCATTTAATTTTATAAAAATCAAAGTAACACCAACCTTATGATTCTCTTCTCTTCTCTTCTCTTCTCTGTTGACTCCTGTTCATGTAATTATTTGCTCAAAACATATTAGAGCTGCACTCCAACTTACTCTATCTCTCCAAGTATAATTCAAATAAAGTTTATTTGCATTCAAATAAAACCATGTGACAATGATGAATTAACAGATTATGAATCGCTTTATAAATAAACTATTCTCCACAGCTGTTTTATATGTAAGCTGTGGAGTGTGGCCAAGCTGGCCAGAGTGCCATAGCCCCAAAACCTATATGTACTCCATAGACAGAACTTTATGTTAATCTGTAATACTAGACTGAGTAATGTTCTACATTTATTTGATTCAAGAATGTATCTGCACATGCAGTGCTGCTGTCCATTAGGATGAACACTGCAAAAAATTCAAATGATGTGCTGACAATTTTTTATGTGTATCCAAATCAAACAGCTTCATCAGCCGTGTGGTTTGTGAGTGTTTATGTGTGTAGTTTTGCTTTTCTAAATCACACCTGTGACTACAAACAAAAACACATTTGATCAGCATGGCAAACAAATGTAAGGCTACATTAATAACCTATTATTTTCTTGTAAAAGGACAAAAGCAAGAATCAGGGAGAGAAAGTGATAACAAGCAGGGATGAAAAATTTCTCACTGCATCAGAAACAGGTAAACACTGATATGGATCAGCCTTCTCCACGAGCACAGAGGACAGACCCACACCACCAATATCATTAATATCCCACAGCTTCACCTCCACTCACCTCTTACCCTAACACACACACACACACACACACACACACACACACACACACACACACACACGCAGAGGTGGGAAGTAATGAAGTATTAATACTTTTTAGTCACTAGATAATCACTAGAACTTTCAGATACTGTTTAGTATAAAGTAAGTACAGTACAAGCAGTGCTGTCAGTGTAGAGAATGGAAATCAGCCACCATAGCTCATGAAACATCTGGTGACATCTGGTTGAATTCAGGTGTATAAACCCACAAAGAGCAGCCTGTCAGCTGACCACAGCCTGTACATTAAGAAAATTTATTGGAGCTCTCAATAGAAATTATTGAGTTGTGGGTTTTTTTTTCCCACACCAAGCCATTAAAACTGATTTTAGGTTTCCCCACCTGCTGAATCCACTTTAACCCTGACTGTACATATTTTAGCCAAAGTCACACCCTACAGTGTAGCTAATAGAAAATAGAACTTTTCAAAAATTTCCTTCTTTTTCTCATCTTTTTCACTTTTACTTCAACAAGGAATTCAAATGAGTACTTCAGCTTTTAGTGGAGTAAAACCTGAAGAACAGATTCGATCATTATCTGTACTTCTATTTGAGTGGATCTTCACACAGGCTTTCAATAGTCACAAGTAAAAACATTGCTTTAATCTTAAAGTATGTCCTCTACCATTAAATGCAAATGGAGCATTGCTTCATATTTTACTGGATTTCATTAATCTCCAGATACAGATTTCTTTTTTTAATCTCTTATTAGATGTAAGTCCACTGTATAACCACTGTTTATCCATTTCTAATACTGAGAGTGTTGAAGTCAGTGAGTCATCTAGAAATGTGCATTTGAACATATGTGGACAGACTTAAAACATTGCTGCTCGATGTTGTTTGTTTCATTTCCTTAAGCATAAAATCCATGTTTGTCTGTCAGATAACAGAAAGAAGAGGACAATGCTCATCTTTCAGTAAGGCAACATACACTCATTGGCTAACTACATGCAATTATGCTTCATGCCCAGAGGCGCTCCACCCAGCAGGCTGGTGTCTTTCTGCTTTGGTTTTTGGTTGGTTTGTAGTTTTTTTCTAATTGCAGTCACATGCTGGTTACAGTTTAGCACATAGTACTTTTTGGTTCTCCTTTTCCTAAATCTATACTTAATAAATGAACTTGGTACAATTATATGTGTGACTCTCTCTTCTTTGTTATGTCTTGTACAAGTCAGGCATCACAGGCCGGGCTTCTGCAGCTGCTGCTGTGGCTGATGAATATGTTTTGATGCATTCTAAGGAGCAAGCACTTGGTAAGATTCAGAGGAGGGCATGAGAGGGAGAATTTTAGGTTCAGGCCTAATAGACCTCCATGGGGTCTCTCATGTGTTTTCTCAAAGTGCTGTGAGTCATGTTCCTGATACGAATGAAAAGGTTGATCCTGCTAAAATCTGTCACACTTGTAAGAACGAGGGACACTGGAAAGGGGAATGTAGCAATAAAAGACCTGACGACCACAGTTTTGGAGGTTAGTGAGAGCTTTAAAAAAACAACAACAACAAAAAAAAGACAAATCATTCTGCGCAGCACACATCGCTCTATCGTCAGGTCCCGGCATCCTGGTGAAATAGGGAGGGCATGACCAGGTGATGGAGAACAGCTGTGTGGGTCAGCCTCCCCTGACGCCACACCTTGAGCCCACCGCTCCTTCATTCACCTGTAGCTGAGCCACAAACCACACCCTGCCACGGTGCAATAAGCAAGTCTACTTGCAAATTCATAGACCGCTGTGTTCATGTGAAGTCAACAGGGTTTGTGTCGGCAGTACATACTTCTGCCTTGACTGATACAATTAATCATCTTCCAGGCACTAAGTGCTTGTACTGTTGAGATGTATATTGTTTCAGAAGGGTTTGTATCTTTGGATGGCCCTGCTTGGAATAAGGATGGAGTCATTTAATGCAGCAAAAATCAGAGAACAACTGACACAATGGGAGGTGCTGTTTTATTCTCTCCTTGAAAGCACAGATGGCCTCTATTGAGACAAGTTGATGAATTTACAGCACAATAATAGAACAGTTAATATTAATTTATACACACATGTACATATGTGTAAAAAAAAATGTGCAATTGAAAACAATAACTTCTGTAGAGCCCAGCACAAATTAATCTGAATCCCAGTTGCCTGGTGACATCCTTTTCACTCAGTCACATATTGTTAATACACATCCAGAAATTACGTGCAAAACTAAATCACATCACATGTCTATGCTGGTCTGGACATTCTTCACTTTGTTAGGTTGAATCAGATCCACAAAGGACAGAACAAACAAGGCAGTCTGATGGTTTCAGAGCTGCTCTGTCCCATAAATGATCTCTGATCAGCTGCTGCCATCATGTGGCCACAGTTGATTACTGTCTCTAAAAATCTGTCTCATTTTTCTGTTTTCCAGTCACGCTGAGAAGACAGCAGCATATCCTTGGCTCTTTAGACATGTTTATTATGTTCTGATGTTCCTGTCATCCTAAATGGAAACAAACTACAGATAAGTGTGTTTAGCCCAATTAGTTTTTCTCAGTACAGCAGCTGGATTTTTTAGAAACAAGGATCTTTTCATCATGATTGTTAATGTTTGTTTTCAAAAAGTTTAATGAATCTTAAACATAATTCTAAAGTTAAAACACAGAATTAATCATGTTAACAATGCATTGCTTTTTGATATATTGTAATCCAGTATTCACAAATGTTAAAGGATGCACAAATATAGTATTTCAAAAATATAAACGCAAACAAATGATTTTCAAAAATCCTGTTGTCTATTGAAATGTTATGACAAACCAACACTATATAAAACAATAACAGTACTGAAATTATGACATGAGAACATTAAAATAAAGCTACATTAGAACATTACACAGAAACAATAATCAAAGTTTATATTGGACACAGTTTATATAACATAATGCATCATTGTAATAAACATTATTTCTTCTCCAGTGTAATTTCAACACATTTCATTTCCATTTTTATACTTTACTTCCATTATCAAGGTTATAAATGTAATTTTGTCCCACACACACTCTCTTCCCACTGGCTGTCTTTTTATATACAGCACAAATTATTTACAACTCTTGTGATTTTAGAAATACTGTTTTCGTGCTCTGATTTACAATCAGTTCCACCATAAATAACTATTACAGTAAATTACTGTTTTCAAAGAAATACTTGTTCTCATTTTTGGCAATGGAAGTCTCCTTTCTGCTACAAATCTAATTTGATGATAATGTTAACTGAAGTGAGAAAACAGCATTTGAAATAATCAACTCAGTGATCTCATTTGCAAACACTGATTAAAATGAACAGAGGGTAATATCCATCAGCCACACAGTCCATGCTACTGCACATCTGATTCACAGATCAGTTCACTGCAGTGCACAATGTGCTGCTTTATACTGACCTCCTTGTAATTTTTTAAAACCTCTCTTACTGAAGTTGGACCAGAGCAGACAACAGTAAAGCTGTAGCTTCAAAACTTAAAAAAAAATATATACATATATATTTATATATATAATCATTTCAACACCTGGATAATTGAGCATGCATCATAATATTTGTTTTTAGTATCATTTAAGACGAGTTTATTTCTGTTATCGAGTTTTCTACAACCTCCAACTCCTCATTAAACTTATTAACTGAGGCTATAGCTGCATATGTAAGTCATCAGCAAAATGAGCATTTGGAGCCCTTTTAATACGAAATTTCTAATAAAAAGTGCTCTAAATAGCTACCTTTAGATGCTCCTCACATTACGTTTTCAAAAAACTGCCAATAAAATAAACAGTGTGCTGCTGGTTGGTCAGATAGCTTTCTAACGTCTGACATCATCACAGATTAAAAACTTGATAGCTTTGGGGTCATTCAATAAGAAACAGTGAAATGATTTTCCAGGTGAAAAAGTGGAGAGCAGAAACAAAGAAAGAGTGAGAACAGTGTGAGTAATAAAGAGCTTTGGAACAATAAGGCAGCAGGAGGACAGCTGCAGTTTAACAGGTTTGTAACAACATTAGAAATGAAATTATAATGAATTAATTTACACTGACACTGACACCTTTAAAGGCAGAACCTTCAATTTACCAACCACAGTATTAATGAATGGAAACATCCTGTCAGTGAAAGTGTCTGTGAAGGTGTGTATGTGTGTGTTAGTATCAGGATCAGAGAACGACAGCTTTCCTCTGTTACAGTCCAGATTCACTCTGATCCTCTGAAACTTCTTCTGTACTGAGAAAGCAGTGCCTGGAGCTGATGGTGAATATGTGAAATATTTACCTTTATAGAACCTTAATCTCCATAATTCAGACATTTCATCTCCCTTACATCCCTCAGACTCTGCAAACACACCCAGGTTCCACCATGTACTGTACCCAACCTCAACATCCCAGCTGTGAGTCCCTGAGTCAAAGCCTTCAGAGCCCAGGACAGAGTAGAACCGATCAAACCTCTCTGGATTATCAGGAAGCTGTTGTTCATCTCCTCGTCTCACACTGGTCAGATCCTCAGACAAGATGAGTTCTGGATGAGCAGTGTTTGGGTCCAGAATGAGAGGAGTGTAGGAGACCATGTCCTTCATGTTGTTCCAGATGTTGAAGGTCAGATTGCCCAGGTGTTTGGCCTGGTTTATCAGAGCTCGTGAGGGCAGCTGTGGATCATCCAGCAGGGGGCAGCACTGGACTCTTTCCACTGCAGCCTTGTAGTTGTGCAGGAATGAGACGTCTTCAGCTCTCAGCTCCTCCTCTGTGGCTCTGACTGTGTCTGAAAGAGCAGCTATCTCTCTGCTCAGAGCCTCCATCTTCTCCTTCATCATCCCACTCTTCTGCTCCTCTTCCTCCCTCAGTGCAGCCAGCCTGTCCTCCTCTTCCTCTGCTAGAAACTGGTGAAGCTTCTTAAACTGCCTCTTAATCTGACTCTCTGTGCGTCGGGCCTGGACATTAATGTGTTTTGCTATTTGATCAAACTTCACTTGAAGTTCTGCACAAACCTTCAACTTCTTCTTTAAGGACTCCAGAGTTTCCTGAAGTTCCTTCCTGTGTTGTTGTGCAGCTTCATCGATGGGTCTGAAACTGTGGTTTGTGCGTTTTTCTGAGTCTCTGCAGATGAGACACACTGGCTGCTGATGGTCCAGACAGAAGAGTTTGAGTTTGTGAGAGTGCAGACTGCAGAGAGCCTCTGAAGCTGTCTGATCTCTCTCCTGTAAGAACGACTCACACAGGTTCTTTAAAGCCAGGTTTACAAATGGTTCATTCCCTGAGGATCTTTTACAAACTGGACACTCGTGTGTTGTTCTCTCACTCCACCAACTCTTCAGACAGTCTTTACAGAAGCTGTGGCTACATGACAGAATAACAGGATCTCTGAAGACCTCCTGACACACCGGACAGCAGAGATCGTCCTCTGATCTGGAAGCCATTGAGTCTGTGAGTGAAGCTGAAAACAGCAGACAGGAGTTTTTCTCAAACTCACATTCAGTGTGTGGAGCGTCAGCAGCTTTAAGCAGCAGTGTGGGAGTTTTCCAGTTTTCTCTCCTGTAGCTGGACTCACTCTGTGGAAGCTGCTAGTTGGATCTGAACGCAGTTTGATCGTCTGTGCGTCTCTCTTTACTGAGGAAAAATAACATCCTGTTTCCTGGTTTGCGTCACGTGAGTCATGTGAGGGGCGGAGTCTCAATAAAGGCTGTCGCTTCACTCATAAACAAGGGTGGTTTTCATTTCAGAGATCAGAGCCTGCCAGCATTTTTTTTCTTTGGCTCCACTTCACCTGCAAAGATTACAACGTGAAAACTTTTATAAATCCTAGAAAATAAAGTCAGTTATGCTGCAGAAACTTCACGTTCAAAAGGGACATTTTTCTGGTGGTTTAGCAGATTCGTTAACAGTGGGATTGGAATGGAGGAAAAGACACACAGGTGATGTGTTTAGTGGTTAGAACACCAGTCCTTGGCTCATTAATCATAAATACTGTGGACTCTCCTCATTTCTCAGGCTCTCTTTCAGCTTTTAGGAGACCTGATGAACTTCAGTTTGCGCTCATATAGTGGGAGTTATTTAACTATTAAACTATAACACTGATGTTTGAAATTTGAGTTTAACTAAATGTTTTTTTCTATGGAAAATTTCACACTTCCTTTGAATATTTCACAGTAAAAGCCTTGGAACAGCATTCCAATTCCATATTTTAATAGAGCTCTGGCTCTTTTAAAATCTTGATTCCTGTAAATACAATCTATGAACTGGTCTCTACTCTCTGGATTCATTATGGCACAGAACAATAAACCATCAGAGGCTTCCCCCCCTCATACACCCACAATTTATTTACAACCCGAAGTGAACAGCTGACCAGATCCCACTCTGTTGGCACCACACCATGAAGTCCTTCATCAAACTATGTGTGCTTCCTGGGAAGCAGACATAGGATCTTCTTTTTAGCAAAGGACAGCAGCTCTTCTTTCTGGGTGTCCTCTGTCAGGTTGAAGGCTGTAGCGACAACTTCCTTTAAGAAAGCTGCTGAGAAGCAAAGTTGAGCTCTTTCCTGTGACATGAGGTCCCGAGTCCACTTGCCTTTAAAGGGGTGCTGATTGTATTTCAGCAAAAATGAATGTCAGAAAACATTAAATTTTCATCAGCCAGTCATGCAAGAGTGACCAGAAAAACAAAGAAAATATCTGAGCCCTACTTACCCTTTTTTTTTTTACGGCACCTGTGAAGTAACCAGGTGTGTAAGGTGAAACCACACCCACTCTAGCAATTACCAGAAATTGATATCACGATGGTGACAAATGCGAATCAAAACAGTAACCAGAAAAATACATTTTGGGCCCTACGAAGGCTTAAGGACGTCATCAGTTGTGGTCTAGGAAACACAATACTCACTGTGTCTGTGATCACATGAGCAGATCTTTACACAGACTTTCATGAGACTTCACTGAAAACATCACTTTATAGAGTTATAGTGCAGTCAGCAGCCTTTAATCTTAAAGTATGTCTGAATGAGGTATAAAAACAGGTGTCTGCTTTATTTTTACTGGAATTCATCATTCTCCACATACAGATCTCTTCACTTTAGTTCTTATTAGACTTCAGTCCACTGTATACCACACTGATTGGACCCTTAGACAGGCTGGTTCTGGCCCGTGTTTGACACTCATGCTGTACGCTCTTGTTTCTCTTTGTGAGTGTGTGTATTCAGATTTTATTAAGTTAAATTAGTCCTAAAAGGGTGACTTATGGGTATGATATCATCCACAAGAGTAAACTTGCAAAGTTCAGCTTCATAAATCATAGTCTCTTTCAAAAACCTTCCATTGTTACAAATGTGTAAAAATATTTGTAACGTCTACAGGGGCGTTGTAGGCGGCACCAAGGGACCTGGGCCCACCCACTTCAAGAACAGACCAATCGTAACTACCCTACAGGTTTTCTCAGGTTTCAATTATCAAAATAAATATTTCAGTTAAAAAAATGTCAGAGAGGTTGGAGTTAGTGCTGAGGTCTTGATCTGATCAAATAAATACAGGGCTAGAATTACGGATACTTGTAACATATACAGGCTGCTAACGTAGAGGAGAGCAGAGTGTCATGATTTATGAATCATTATCACTGTGTTAAATTTGAATTTCAGTGACCACTAAATGACTGTGATTTTGTTTATTTCCCCTGTTCATTATTATCTTATCACAACAAAACAGCTCTGACGGCTTTTCATGTTTTTTAAATCTGTTTTTTCCTGCACTGTAAATGTCTTTAAAGCACTTTGGGTTATTATGTAGAACAGAACAACTCATCACACCTCAAATAAAATATAGGATTTACCAATTGTAGATATTGTTGATCTGTGGAACCAGCTCCCCAATAAAGGAAGTCTGGACTGACTCTCTGTTTAAAAAGTTTAGTCTGTGATGAATATTACCCAGCAGGCAGTGCAGAGCTAGGATGGATCCACTGGATTAGGAGATTCGACCAGTTCTAACTGCCTCTATTCTCTGGATGCCTACCCTGCCTACTTTGATATAAACTCAGCCCTGAGTAGCTTCGCAAGCCCATCAGTTGTGGCAGCTCCCCTCTAGATCAGTGCTCTTAGAATATGACTGGGCTTAATATACGGGTTTGGAAAAGCAAACCACAAGGGTCTGTTACTTTTAGAAGGCTGGAGTAACCTGTACGACTCACATATGAGATGTTAACTAGTTCTCAGAATTTTACCTTTACTGTTTCACAGAGGATTGAAAAAGTCCACAATTTAGATTTTTTTATGCAGGATATTTTATTAAAGCAATTTAGCAGGAGCAAAGCAAAAGAACTCAAAGCAAAAATCAAATGAAGCTCATGTGTAAGTTCAATAAGGAAGATCGATGGTTTTACATCTGTCTGCTCCGAGGTGTTGTAGGCTACATCTAGACTTCACATCACTTCCACTTCCCCACACTGTCAAGCTGTTTGTGACATCACTGGTCTAGTCCAATCATCTTTCTCCCGGCCTTCTTCAGGCCATTTAGCATTCACGTTGCATATTTTACAATCTCACTGCATATCTGTCATTCACCCTGGCAGATGTCTTTGTTCAACCCACCTCCTCCCCATCGCCACCTTGTCCTCGTCAGTCAGGCTCCATTCAAGTCACTATCTTCATCTCCACCAAGAGCATCTAGACTCCGGGAGGTCCATCTCTACTCCCTACTCTACTCACAGCTGGGCTTTGGTTTGCGCCAAAACAGGCCATGAGAGGCCAAAGTGCCAAAAACCTCTGTCTAAATTCTGTACATCAATAAAGGATGTCTATTTCTTTCTAATGATCTCTCCTTGTTAAAATAATAATCTTCATAATTAAAGGACATGAATTATATCTAAATAACCTACTCTGAGCTAATGCTGATTATGTGCTGTTCTTTGAGAGGTGAAATTGAGTAGAGAACGGGAACATCCAGAGCTAAAGATATGCTTATATCTGTGTTCTGTGTTGATAATAATAATCCAACAAGAAAAGCAGCATTCCTTGGAAATTCAGTCCAACAGGAATACAGTGGAAAGCCAGATCATATGAAAGTTATAAACCAGACGGAAAAAGTAGAAATTATTAGAACGTTTTAATCTGGCAGGAAAACAAATGAAATTTAAAAAAATGAAAACGCTAAAATGAGCACACACAGCCAGAAAATTCAAAATCAAATAGTGGGCAGACAGTTTTCAGGCATCGGTTGCTCAGGGCCGCTAGATCTCCAGATGATGCCATCTGCTCAATGCAAGAACTACAGGAAGAGACAAGTGCAAATGATCCTAGGCGCTCTTCTTTATACTCATTGCGTGTTGTTCTTGCAACACACAAATTTACCCTTTCTGTATAGAAACAGCAGAGGTAACAAGAGGTTGCTGGGAAGATTAAATAGGGCATCCCATGACATTAAAATGCATCCATTAAGTCCTCCTGTAATATACACTACAGACCAATTCAGATCCCAAACAAACTTCAATGCCAGTATTCCCAGTATGGTCACAATGGTGTGAAATGCTCTCTTCTTTGATTGGTCAACCCTGTCTCTGTTCCTGCTCTCTTCTCTTGGGCCTGAATGAATTAAGACACGGAGAACAGAAAGGCTGCAGAAGGAGGAGACGATTAAAGACAATGTCAGGAGGCAAAAATTCACAGTGGAGACAATGATATCATTTATCTTTATAAAACTTGCTATTGCAAAGCAAAGCAGCCAAACACAGCCTATGCTGATATTCCTGATTCTGACCCATCTTTCTTTCCTTAAGCTCCGATAAGTGATGGGATGAACAGCAGCCATGTAGTGCTCCACACAAGTCAGCATGTAAAAGAAAATCAGTCCAAACCAGCAGACAGAGTAAAGAAAGAACGCCCAGAATAACATGTTTAAATTATTCATGAACATACTACAATCGCCAAAGATACACCCAAAGACAGCAAACAGGTCCAAGATGACAATGTTGTAGGTGAAGCAGTCAGAGTGACTCAGTACTTCCATGAAGGTGGAGCCTTTTTTCCTCCATTCTTGGAGACCATGTTGGAGGATGAGGATGCAGATGGGGAGGACGAGGAAGATGATAATGATGCTCAGCGCACAAAAGATGTAGGAGCTCGGTGTAGAGATGAGACAGTACATGTATAATGGAAGGGAGGTGTTCATGGAGGACAGGTGCAGATCAAAAGCGGAGAAAAATGAGTTTGCTGACATCTTGGGGAAAAAAAAGAATAGAATAGAATAGAAAAGCTCTTTATTGTTACTATACATGTATAACAACATTGGGTGTGCTGCACACCAACTGTGGAGACATAAAATATAAATAGTAAGACAGCAGGAATAAAAAGAAGTGGAAAAAAAGCCAAATCACTGGAATAAACAGGAATTATATCTGTCTGTTTAGTCTCTGTATAGTTAGTAAATTCAACTTTTTTCCCCTTTTTGTGTTGTCTTATACAGTAACTGTGTTGCTATGGAACCCAAAAGCTGCAATATGTGGCCAAATTAAAATTACTCAGAAGTAATTTGAAATTTTGTTATAATCAGCCATTAAGTCGAAAAATTTGAGATAATAATAAAACAGTTGGCGATAACTTGACTTACTTCTGTCTGTAGCTGTGGTGGAGGAAACAAGCATCCATAAACATCAGATAGAAATGCTAAAATGTTCTAAAGTTATTACATTAAATTATGTGTTTGAAATAATTTTAAAAAAAAAATAAACTTCTGCTGTTTCTTCCCTTAAATGTATTTGTTTTATTTTTCAGTAATACTGGAAAATAGATTTTTAAATTTAAGGTATGTTCGATAAATTATGCAATACAGTACATGATACTATCATTTTACCACCAAGACTTTGTTTAACATTTGTCAATGTGTGAACATGTGTGATGCAAAATGTGAGAGAAACATCTGAGACAAAAGATCATTAAAGGTTAAACCACAGTGGAAATAATAATGAACAGTAGTGCTGCTGTATGCTGGATATATCTCACACTTGACTGTCTGGGAAATTTCCACTGACTCTCACTCTGTTTGTTTCTCAACTGTGTTTCTCTTCACAGGAACACCGTGTCTACATGCAATTATTTGTTCAAAAGATATTTCAGCCTCACTCCACCTCCTGCCTCAAAACAATCAATTCAAATATGGTAAAAAAAACTGAAACAATTGCAAACTTGAAAAAACAGTTCAGCAGTGACACTTACTTTGACAAAGACATGCATAAAGTAGACATACACAGACTAATCAACCACTATGATTACTCTACACTAATGCAGACCTTCACGTCACTGATGTCCTGCATTTCTTCTATGACTACCACACACTGCACAAATATGCACTATGTGCCAGACTGGGCTTCATCCACCCGCTGCTGTTTATTTTGTCCATTAGGACAACAAGTGGAAAGAATTTAAATGATGTGCAGAGTTTTGTATATCAAATAAACCAGAGGCATTAACTACACCATCTGTCACTGTCTCACCCCTAATGTGATTTTACTTTTGCATTAAGTCTTTCCTTAGTAGCAGGAAATATGTAAAGCTGCAGGTATTAAATTACATTAAAATTAAAATATCCCTCAAGAATTATTTTCATATGTTTCATTTTCTTTCACAATAAGCTGCTGAAAAAACTCTAACTTGGAACTTAAACACATATAACCTCTGTGTTTCCTCTATTGCTGCCCTTCTTTGTTACTTGTTAATTTTAATTAATAAATGTGATATATGAAGCCACCACAAAAAGATGATAATGTATTAATATCGCAATATGATTAAGGTACCTCTAAATCAAGGGTGGCCAACTCTAAAACCTGCAGGTGTCCTGCAGGTTTTAGATCTCACCCTGGGTCAACACACCTGAATCAAATGATTAGTTCATTACCAGGCCTCTGGAGAACTGCAGGACATGTTGAGGAGGTAATTTAGCCATTTAAATCAGCTGCGATGGATCACGGACACATCTAAAACCTGCAGGACACTGGCTCTCGAGGCCTGGAGTTTGCCACCCCTGCTCTAAATATTTATAGACTGTCTATCTTCATTATTCAGGGGTTTTTTTTCATGCATTGACTCAAAAGCTCTATGATATTCTAAATATATAAAATAACTTGAACAGATATAGTCAAGAAACTATAGTGTTTATAGAGCACAAGTCCTAACAAATCCTATGATTTCAAAATGATAAATCAACTTTTTATGACACAGTTAGTTATAAAACTGCAGAATTGGCAAAATACAGTGGAACTGAAAAAAAACTTTGTTTTTTAATGTAATTTAATATGAAAATAATCAACACCAACCTTTGTTTTCTGGCCGTCCTCCCTCTCTGTCTGTTCTCTGTGGGATTATTTCCTCAAAACGATGGAGCCACACTCCTCCCCTCTCTGTCTAAGTATTATTCAAATAGCGTTCAAATAAAACCAATGATGAAATAACAAATTCATAACTACTCGCTCAACAAACTATTGCATTATCATAGCCCAACTACTTATACGTACTCCACATTAAAAACTTTATGTTTATCTGTTAGTGAGTAATAATCAACATTTATTTGATTCAATAATGTATCAGAACATTCGGCCAATCATCCCAAGTTCCCGGTCCGATCTCGATTAGCTTGGCTCTGGTGAACACCAGATCGCTAGCTAAGAAGATCTTAATCCTCCGTGATTTCTTCACCTCGACTTGGATTTTTCTCTCTTCACTGAAACTTGGCTTAATCCTGGTGAGTTAAGCCCTTTCTCTGAACTCGTCCCCTCTCACTCCCAGTTTTTTAAACTCCCCGTGGGAAACTGGTCACCGCGAAGGTCTTGCAACTGTTTTAAATGCCAACAGCTCACCGCTGTTATTTATGGCAGCTTTGAAGTACAGTTGTTTGTGTTGGATCTGGATTCGCCTGTGCTGTGTGCAATTGTTGATCGTCTTTACAAGTTTAACAAGGATTTCATTCAAGAATTTTCTGTCTTTTTATCTGGGATCTTGGTAAGATTTGACAGCTTTCTAATCCTTGGGAATTTTAACATTCATGTTTTGCTCCCCCCAAAAACCTCTGCAGATATGTGATATTAAAATTTGCAAGCTCAACTTCTCTGATCACATGCCTGTTATTATAATCCAAATATTGCTGCCATGTCCACCAGTTAATCCTCTTTTACCTGTGCATGAATTCCACATCATCACCCCTTCTACTGCTGGACATTTCTCTGCTGTTTATCAGAATTTTGGTGGCCCTCCCTTGGACAATTACTCCTTTAATCTGAGTGCTGATCATCTGCTCACTTTGTTCATTGCTACTTTGCTAAAGCAAAGTGCGTTAGACCTAAAACAGATCCCTGGTTAAACAATGTCACTCGGACCCTCAGAATGACCTGCAGAAATGCAGGAAGAAAATGTATGGGCAGAAATCTGTGCCATCAGAAACTGAATTTGAATAAGTTAAATTTGAATTTGAATTACTCGGATTGAATCTGAATTGTAACTTGAATGAAAGCTTTTGAAAACTGAATTTGAATTAGTTTAATTTGAAATTGAATTTATGGTTTGAAAATGAATTGATTTGCTTTGAAACTGCATTTTATCCTTTAAAAATTCAGCTCTCGAATAATTTCAGATTCACTTCTCACCATTCAGTTTCAGTTCTACAATTCAATTTCAGTTCCAAAATTCAGTTTTTTGGGACTTACATCCGGTTCCGGTTCAAGCGCAGATTAATAGAACTACAGACTGATAGCGTTACTGACGGGAATCTATAGCGTCTTGAGCTGAATTAAGACTTCAGAAGTCATTCGTCATGTCGAATGACCAGCGGATAAACTCTCAGGTTGGTAATAAATGTATTACATGTATAAGAACAAGCGTCATGTTAACAAATGATAGCCGTACAGTAACCTTTATGCTTATTGTAGCTGCTAGCTAAAAACGCTAATTTAGCGTAGTTTGCCCTGATTTCAGCTTTGACAAACAAATATGATCGACTGTTTCTAGTAGAATTCCAAAGTTGTCATCTTGTACCCTGTCAGAGCCCTGTATGCTTGCAGAGACCCCTACAGTAGGGAAACATGCAAAACGCTGTCCAAACCTTTGTATTTTAGCTTTATTTATGTCTTACACAGCATCCCAACTCTTTAGCTAACTTAATAACTTTAGCTAAAGTGAATAGTTAGTCTTATTCATTAGTGCAGCGTTACTGGATCACCTCTGTTTGAAGTAATATAATATAATATACAACTATCACTGAAACAGCAAACTTTGTAAATAAACAACACTTCTCATTCTCTAAACGTTTGGCCACAGCTGTAGATTACACTATCAGTGCTTGTTCACTCTTGACAATAATTACATTTCTAAATTCTCTTTGTGTATTTACAGGTAAACAATATCTAATATTTTATCTAAATGACTGCTTTGTCTTTGAAAAGGTGAAGAGCCTGAGGCCGGTGACACTCCAGTTCTACTCTAAGTACATCCTTACGGTGGCTCACAGGACAAGGCCACATTCCTGTCCTGCCAGAAGAGAAGAGAAACTTCAGAGTCTTCATGAAGTTCAACCAAAACCTGTCATATTCCATATGACAGGGGTCTCAAACTCCATTCCTCGAAGGCCGGTGTCATGCAACTTTTCCATGCCCTCGAGGACTGGAGTTTGAGACCCCTGCTGTATGGTGTTCATGCAGTTTTCTACCCCACAGTTACAGCATGTCTGACTGCCTGTTCAGCATATGCAAAAATATATGATGAGCTTAAGCATGTGATGACTAAGGCCTTCCATTATGGTGTTTGTCATCACATGTCACAGACATCTGGATGATCATTTGGAATAAACAAAAAAACAAAAAACTTGTTACTTCATCTTTTATCTTTATTATTATTTTTCTTATTTTACATTTTTCATTGTTAGGCATTGGGTTTATTTGTAGTAGTCCTTTCCAGCTTCTTTCCCTCTTCCATGTTACTGTGTCAGCTTGTCAGCATCTATTTGGGGTTGGGAGTGGAACAGGAAGTAAGGAACAGAAAGTGCCATTTAAACCAGGAGAGGTTCTTATATTTCAGAAGAAGGGATTAATTCAAAAGAAATGACCTCAATGCCATAATTTATTTAGGAACCCTAGAGAGCACTTTGCAAAATAACACATTCTTATAATTTCACCCTCAGATGAGCCAAGCTACGACTGTCAGGGAAGGTGATGTAGGTACAGAGCATGTGAGAGTGGTTAAGTTAATGTCTCTTGTCTAGATGAAGGCACAGGAGGGATCAATGGCAAGGCGTAGAGATTCAGTATCTTCAGTCTTCAGTGGACACTCCATTTCTGGCACAAAACACCTGTAAAAGATGGTCGATTTAGGAGGTGACCCGACAACTTCAGCCTGTCAAACATAGCAATGGAGCAGTATGTTTAAAAAAAAAAAAAATCTAATTAAGCATGCACTCAGTACCCTAAGAATTAGAATAGAATAGAATAGAATTCAACTTTATTGTCATTGCACATGTCACAGGTACAGGGCAACGAAATGCAGTTTGCATCCATCCAGAAAGTGCTTTAGCCGCGATATAGATATATTACAATATATATTAGCAATAATATAGATGTGTAAGTATATTACAGAAATGGGTCTATTATGGTATGTTATAATGTACACGGTGTGAAGTATGTTATGAATATTCTATAACTATAAGTATGTACAGGCTGTAGTGAGTGCAAGCTATGTACAGGCTATGAACAGGATATAAATATGAAATAAAAACTATACAGAAATCTGAGATATACAGTTATACAGAAATGTGAACTATGCAAGTTATAAACAGTTGTAGGATTGAAAAATTATCATATGTACAGAATGATATTCACACAGAACTATACAGTAGTGCAGTTAGGATAATTGTGATAGTGATAAAGTGCTAGTGGTTGTGGGTGTGTGTATGTTCAGTCCATGAGTTTAACGTGGGTCAGATGTCAGGAGGCAGAGGCAATTATTATGATAGTTAAACACAGTGATAGTTGTATATCATATTATATTACTTCAAACAGAGGTGATCCAGTAAAGCTGCACTAATGAATAAGACTAACTATTCACTTTAGCGAACTTAATAACTTTAGCTAAAGAGTTGGGATGCTGTGTAAGACATAAATAAAGCTAAAATACAAAGGTTTGGACAGCGTTTTGCATGTTTCCCTACTGTAGGGGTCTCTGCAAGCATACAGGGCTCTGACAGGGTACAAGATGACAACTTTGGAATTCTACTAGAAACAGTCGATCATATTTGTTTGTCAAAGCTGAAATCAGGGCAAACTACGCTAAATTAGCGTTTTTAGCTAGCAGCTACAATAAGCATAAAGGTTACTGTACGGCTATCATTTGTTAACATGACGCTTGTTCTTATACATGTAATACATTTATTACCAACCTGAGAGTTTATCCGCTGGTCATTCGACATGACGAATGACTTCTGAAGTCTTAATTCAGCTCAAGACGCTATAGATTCCCGTCAGTAACGCTATCAGTCTGTAGTTCTATTAATCTGCGCTTGAACCGGAACCGGATGTAAGTCCCAAAAAACTGAATTTTGGAACTGAAATTGAATTGTAGAACTGAAACTGAATGGTGAGAAGTGAATCTGAAATTATTCGAGAGCTGAATTTTTAAAGGATAAAATGCAGTTTCAAAGCAAATCAATTCATTTTCAAACCATAAATTCAATTTCAAATTAAACTAATTCAAATTCAGTTTTCAAAAGCTTTCATTCAAGTTACAATTCAGATTCAATCCGAGTAATTCAAATTCAAATTTAACTTATTCAAATTCAGTTTCTGATGGCACAGATTTCTGCCCATAAAAATGGAAAAAAGATAAACTCCAGATCTCCTTTGATATGTTAAGGGACGCCCTGTTTCTTCGTCAGGATGCCGTTAGAAAAGCAAAAACTAAGTAATTTTTAGATATCATCTCTAATAACAGTTACAGGCCCTGTGTCTTATTCAACACCATTCATTCTGTTATCAACCCTCCACCCACAACACACTTACCAATGTCTCCATCCACCTGTCGATAAAGTTGCTACTATCAGGTCTCATAACACTCCTCCAGCTTATGATCCTTCTGTTCCCTGTATTCCTCCGTTACTTTTGATCACTTTGATCCTGTTTCTCTGTCCACTCTGACTGAAGTAGTCTCCCATCTTAAGCCCTCCATGTGTTACCTCGACATTATCAAAGAAACTCTTTGACGCTATTGGACCTAGTGTTTTATCCATTATTAACGCCGCTCTTCCAACAGGAACCATTCCAGCTGATCTTGAGCATACCATACTGCAGCCATTTCTCAAAAAACTAATCTTGATGCAACAGTTCTCTCAAATTTTAGACCAATCTCTAAACTCCCCTTCCTGTCCAAAGCCCAGGAAAAAGTTGTTTTCCTTCAGCTCCAAGCTTTTCTGATAATTAATGACATCTCAGACAATCTCATTTCAGTCTGGTTTCAAAGCGCAACATAGCACAGAAATGGTGCTTTTAAATGTTTTTACTGATCTTTTATTAATTGCTGACTCTGGTAACTCAGCCATTTTAGTGCTTTTAGATCTAAGTGCGGCATTTGATACAGTGGCTCATGGGATTCTGTTATCAAGATTGGAGAGCTGTGTGGGTATTAAAGGAACTGCACTTGAATGATTCAGATCCTATTTAAATGATAGAAGATTTTCTGTCAAGTTCGGTGACTCTTCATCCTCTTCCACCCCCTTACATGTGAGATCCCTCAAGGCTCTATCCTTGAGTACTTTTTTCCCTTTAAATGCTGCCATTAGGCTCTATTTTCATAAAATATGAAATCTCATTTCACTGTTATGCCGATGATTCTCAAATCTACTTTGCTCTCAAAAAAGATACTCTTTAAAAGTTTTGCTGGACTGCCTCGATGACATTAAATCATGGTTTGCATTAAATTTTCTGAATGTAAATGATCAAAAAAACGAGATTTTACTATTTGGAAAAAAAAAAAAAAGAGTGACCTTGGCCCTCTGGGAAAGTCCAGAACTCCCTTGGCAAAAAAATCTGGCAGTGTTCTTTGATGGCAGTATTTCATTTAAGAAACAAATAAATTCTGCTGTAAAAGCCAGCTTCTTCCAGCTCAGGGTCCTTGTAAACATTAAGAACATTTTATCATCTGCTGAATTTGGGAAAGTGATTCATGCATTCATTTCATCCAGGCTTGACTGCTGTAATACTCTTTATTTTGGTATCAGCCAGGCTCTGCTCTCTCGTCTTCAGCTTGTTCAGAATGCTGCAGCACAACTCTTGACAGACACACATAAACATGACCATATTTCCCCAGTCTTTTGTTGTTACACTGGCTTCTAGTACATTCTAGAATTCATTTTAAGATTTTGTTGCTTGTTTTGAAGCAATAAAACAAGCAAGAGTATCACTTCCTGTTCCAACACACAGTGGTGTTTTTAGCTACGTTCACACTGCAGGTCTTAATGCTCAATTCTGATTTTTTGATCAAATCCCATTTTTTTGTCTGGTTGTTCATACTACAAATAAAATGTGACAGCAAACGCGCTCTAGTGTGAACGTTCACGGCCCTCGAAGCGGCCCGCATGCGCAAAAGAAGATGTCACACACAACGCGCTCTGTTTAGACCCAGAGCAAACTGTATTGTTTGACTGATGGCCTTCATATAAAGACTTGTTTCGGACTTTACGTTTCCCAATTTTGCTTTAAGTTATAAAGTTATTTTGTTATTTATATATGGCCTAATAATTATCCGTATTGCTGTTTTAGAGGAGCGGTGCTTCAAAGGATAGTTGCAGATTTCTGTCAGAATCTGCAGATTATACAGTACAAATAAAATGTTCACGTTGTCTTCCCAACAGTTTCACTAACATCTACACTGGATGGCCAGGAAACGTTCACGATGTCTTCTCCGGCGCTGATAACTGGCGTCTGTCTTGTGTCAGTGACGTAAAAGATGGATTTAATGCGACATGACCGTTCAAACAGCAGTCGCTTTCTAAAACATCAGATATGTATCGGATTCAGTACCACATACGAAAGTGACCCAGATCGGATTTGAAAATATCGGATTTGTGCCGTTCACACTGTCATACCATGATCGGATATGGGTCGCATAGGGTCAGAAAAGTCACATTTGATGTGCTTTCGCCTGCAGTGTGAACGCAGCCTTAGAGTAGCTTATCTGCATAGCAATTTAATTGAAAACTTTTAGATACCATCTTTTTTTATAGTATACTCTTCACGTGCTTCATCTGAAGCACACTCTCTGTGTACTCACTACCTAGTTTATTGCCAAAGTAGTCACTCACTGTGGGGGTGTCCAAATTCATGGGCTGCATCCTCCTGAGGATGCCACAGCGACGCGACGAAGGCTGTCTAAATTCGTAGACTCCTCCGAATGCAGCCGACAAATGCGTCCTCCTTCTCCCCAAATTTGAAGGATCGGTCGGGTGTGTCCTTCGTGGCCCACCATATACCAGAATTCCTAGCGCGGCCCAGCAAATTCCAGTTTCCAGCAAAGGCGGCTGCTACTAAGTTTTAATGTTACTCTTATTACTCTTTCTGGGTCACAATATAAACTTTTAACATATTTTCAGGTGAGAATGTGGGTGTGTAAACTTGAAATATCTGCTCGGTTTATCAAGACATCACATATTTGCAAAAGTGCTCTGACGTTTTTGGAGACGTGTGTTACCCACCAGCTCGAAGTTTCTGGGATGAAGAGGACAGGAAGAGAATCCACAGCTGCCCTCAGTGCAGGAAGACTTTCACACCGAGGCCTGTCCTGGAGAAAAACACCATGTTAGCAGCTTTAGTGGAGCAGCTGAAGAAGACTGGACTCCAAGCTGCTCCAGCTGATCACTGCTATGCTGGACCTGAAGATGTGGCCTGTGATGTCTGCACTGGGAGGAAGCTGAAAGCCATCAAGTCCTGTTTATTCTGTCTGACCTCTTACTGTGAGAAACACCTCCAACCTCACTATGATGTAGCTCCATTAAAGAAACACAAGCTGGTGGCCCCCTCCAAGAAGCTCCAGGAGAACATCTGCTCTCATCATGAAGAGGTGATGAAGATTTTCTGTCGTACTGATCAGCAGAGTATCTGTTATCTCTGCACAGTGGATGAACATAAAGGCCATGAAACAGTCCCAGCTGCAGCAGAAAGGACTGAGAAGCAGAAGGAGCTCGAGGTGAGACGACTAAACATCCAGCAGAGAATCCAGGAGCGAGAGAAAGATGTGAAGCTGCTTCAACAGGAGGTGGAGGCCATCAATGGCTCTGCTGATAAAGCAGTGGAGGACAGTGAGAAGATGTTCACTGAGCTGATCCGTCTCATCCAGAAAAGAAGCTCTGATGTGAAGCAGCAGGTCAGATCCCAGCAGGAAACTGAAGTGAGTCGAGTCAAAGAGCTTCAGGAGAAGCTGGAGCAGGAGATCGCTGAGCTGAAGAGGAAAGACGGCGAGCTGGAGCAGCTCTCACACACAGAGGATCACAACCAGTTTCTACACAACTACCCCTCACTGTCAGCACTCAGTGAGTCTACACACTCATCCAGCATCAATATTCGTCCTCTGAGCTACTTTGAGGATGTGACAGCAGCTGTGTCAGAGACCAGAGATAAACTACAGGACATTCTGAGAGAGGAATGGACAAACATCTCACTGACAGTCACTGAAGAGGATGTTTTACTGTCACCACCAGAGCCAAAGACCAGAGCTGGATTCTTAAAATATTCACATGAAATCACACTGGATCCAAACACAGCAAACACACATCTGTTATTATCTGAGGGGAACAGAAAAGTAACATTAATGAAACAACAACAGTCTTATTCTGATCATCCAGACAGATTCACTGTAATGTGTCAGGTTCTGAGTAGAGAGAGTCTGACTGGACGTTGTTACTGGGAGGTGGAGTGGAGAGGGGGAGGAGTTGGTGTAGCAGTCGCATACAAGAATATCAGCAGAGCAGGGAGGAAAAATGAATGTTTGTTTGGATACAATGACAAATCTTGGGCATTATATTCTTACACAAACAGTTATACATAATTTACACAACAAAGTCCAAACTGTCCTCTCAGGTCCTCGGTCCTCCAGAGTAGGAGTGTACCTGGATCACAGAGCAGGTATTCTGTCTTTCTACAGCGTCTCTGAAACCATGACTCTCCTCCACAGAGTCCAGACCACATTCACTCAGCCGCTCTATGCTGGACTTCGGCTTTTAGATTATGGAGCCACTGCAGAGTTGATTAAAGAGATGTAAGATAAGTGTTTATTAGTCCCATTTTTGGGAAATTTGTTGTGTCACAGCAGAAAGTGGACAGTACAAAGTTACAGCAGCAAAAATGACATATATAAATTAGATATAGGATAGCTGCTGGGATAGGCTCCCAGATTTTTTTCCCCAGATTTGAAGGATGGCTCGGGTGTAGCCTTCGTGGCCCAGCCTGTCCCAGAATTCATAGCGCAGCCCAGCCAATTCCTGTTTCCAGTGGCGGTGCTTCGCTGCTCAGGTTAAACATGATATATAAGTCACTTAGGTAACTTCAGAAAACTGATTAAACAGAAGTGTGAGATGCTAGCGAGTTTAGTCCAATGTCCCGTAATATTTTTGGGAGCAAGGAGCAGATGGCTGAGTTGATTAAATTCCGTGAGACAACTGGTGACACAAATGTGAAGGCCAGACTGTCCCATTTCATAGCTGCTCACATCTGTTCTACCCAGCCTTCGAAGGACCCGCCCTACGTGGACCAGGTAGGGCGGGTCCTTTGAAGCATGCTACCCCTGAATTTGGACACAGCGAGAGTCTCCTGAATGCTGTGGGAGCTGCCGCCCCCACACCACAAAAGATGGCTGAGGCCACCACAGAGTCATAGAAGGTCTTTAGAGTTGGGCCTTTCACTCCAAAACACCTGAGGCTCTGCAGCAGGTACAGCCTGCTCTGCCCTTTTCTGTAGAGGGTGTTCAGATGAACACCAAGGTACCTGTAGCTATCCACAGCCTCAATGTCTGTAACTTTCATGTTTAGTGGCTGCAGTGGAGGATGTTTGTGTCTGCAGAAATCTACCACCAGCTCCTTGGTTCTTCCAGTGTTGATCTGGAGGTAGTTCTGCTGGCACCAGTCCACATCAGTCTAGTTAGTGGTTTTATTCTGTAGTTGCTGGAGTCGAGCTGCAGTGATTCATCAGTTAGTCAATGATTAGAGAATTGATTGTTTTATATCAGAATCAAAATTAAAATACTTCATTTATCCTTAAGGACATTATGTGGGTTACAGTGGCTCCAAGAAGAAATTTTAAAAACAAGAGCAATAACAGATTAAGGCTACGTCCACACGTACACAGGTATTTAAAAAAAAAAATCCCATCCACACTTGCAGTTTAAAAAAAAAAAAACTATCTCTGTTCACATGTGTAACACCCGTCCCACTTCTATTGAGAGGGGCCCTGGGTTCCTTTCGTTACTTTCTTATTGATACTCCCTTTTTAATGCTTATGGTATAAAATATGCAATAAAACTACACTGTATAGAAATAAATCACACACAAACAGGTCAATTATAACGTTAACTCCACTTTAGTAAATGATTATTTAACGAGGAAAGAAAATAAGTAAAATCAATAAAGTTTGTTAAAGAATGTAAGGTATCTACTTCAACAGAAACAAAATAATCAAATAATATTGTGGGCCCACACACACTCTCACCGACACACACAGACCTCAAGTGCTACAGGCTTTCTGCTAGCAAACCTCTCGTTGCAGGCCTGAGTCGTGGCTCGGGTGCGTTGGGACCTAAAACAATATGGTCGCTTCACTTGTTGCCAAGCAGTAAAATAAAAAGCACGTGCAAACAGTACTCGCACCTCCAGGCAGTTCAAGGGGATAGCAGGGGAAACTGGGTCAATGCTACCAGCAGGCCGCGGCAGCAGCACTCAGTCGTCCTCTCCACGTGCTCCCATGTGAACATATAACTTCAGCACACCAGCAGAAGGGACCTCTCTGACACGCCAGCAAGACGTCCGTCTCCTCCTACTGAATCACACAACCCCGCTAAATGCCAATTTACATGAGATAACATTCAAATCTTAGCATTAGCTTAATTAATAAAACAGAGCAGAACAAGAGTTTAGCGAATATGCTAGGCTATGCTAGCGGCTAATCGCGGTTAGCAGTTAGTCCATTTTACACAATAACATATGGTACAAGTGTCAGACAAAATTCACATTTACCTCACAGTAGGGTACAACAGCTTTTCACTCCAGTCAACTATCCGTCAATCCGAAAATATGTCTGTCGCCCTTCTATAAACTCTGCGTTCACTCGACACTGTTCAGCTCTCGTCTCCCTCGCTTCCTGCAGAGTGCACACGGCTCCCCACTTGCTCCCACCCCCTCTACCTGAGACTACTTCAGGGTTCACTGGAGCTGTAGTACATATCAATACCATATCAAAAATAATGACATAAACCTCAAAACACAAATACAAAGGTTGTGCATTTAACTGACACACATCACATACCTTACAGGCAATTATATACATTCTTGAACACATTAAACATTTGCAATTAACCATGAACACCAATGAACTATTTAAATAACTGACCTTTTTATATAGCCAGGGCTACACATGTAAACATCAAACTCTGTCAAGAACATGCCAAATCCTAGCCATGTAGAAATTCTGGCCAGTCAGAAGTCAAGAAGCCTGAACTCAGGAATGAACAAAATACATAAAGCATACATAATTGTAATTTAAAAAACAAATTTATTCAAAACCGACGTAGGTATTTAGGTTGTGGGAGCATCTGTGTTGAATGGAGAAGTTCACTCTGACACCTCCGTCTTTCTAAATGAAGGGACAGTGACTGCGTGTGTACATGCAAGCATGTAAAACTGCAGACAGTATTTTGTTTATATCTGTGTGATATGTAGAATTTCATCTCATGTAAACAATAATGTGGCGTACAGCGTGACATCAGAAAACGTGCAAACCTCTGACGTTGAGTGACTAAATCTGTTTTCGAAAAACTCCAACCTGGCAGGAGTTTCTGAAAATGTCAGTTTTCAGTGATAGAAAACACAGTTTACGTGTGGATGAAAGCTGGGAACACATAGAAAATTCTATGATAGGGTTATCTAGGCACAACCCTATTGCTGGAACATTAAGACAATTCTACTACACTGGCAAAACAAGACGCAAGTCGGCAAGTATCTTTGTGTTGCTTGTGCACGAGGAAGACCCGACTGAAGTCGAGTGTTGTTCCGCCCACTTGACCTCCATCAGACTCTCAGCCAGGTTCCCTGTAGCACTCCTTTTATTGTGGTTACATGAATATGCATAGGGTCATTAACATATGACATCTTACATAGGTATACATGTGAACAAAGAGTACTAGTCTGTGCGTAGTGTAGGTACGTGTGTGTGTGTGTGTGTGTGTGTGTGTAGGTGTGTGTGTATGTGTGTGTGTGTGTATGTGTGTGTGTATGTGTGTGTGTCTATGTATAGGTACGTGTGTGTGTGTGTGTGTGTGTATGTGTGTGTGTCTATGTATAGGTACGTGTGTGTGTGTGTGTGTGTGTGTGTGTATGTGTGTGTGTCTATGTATAGGTACGTGTGTGTGTGTGTGTGTGTGTGTGTGTGTGTGTATTGGGTCAAAGGGTGACCCTGTGAAGACTCCCCACACCTGCCGGCGCCAGGGAGTCCAGCATTTCACTTAAACAAAGGGCTCTTACACTCAAACAGATATACTTGTGTTTGCTATACCATATATCAGAAAGAGAAGATACAACCTCTCTCATGACCTTAGGAGGTGTGTGATCTATGCCAGAACACCTAGAAAGAGGAGTGAACGTACTCACCTTTTCACAGTACACAGGGTTGTTGCAGACCTCCTAGGATGAGACATTCCCTCAGTTGTTCAGGAATGAGACGTCTTCAGCTCTCAGCTCCTCCTCTGTGGCTCTGACTGTGTCTGAAAGAGCTGCTATGTCTCTGCTTAGAGCCTCTGCCTGCTCCTTCATCATCCCACTCTTCTGCTCATCTTCCTCCCTCACTGCAGCCAGCCTGTCCTCCTCTTCCTCTGCTAAAAACTGGCGAAACCTCTTAAACTGCTTCTTAATCTGACTCTCTGTGCGTCGGGCCTGGACGTTTATGTGTTTTGCTATTTTAGCAAACTTTACTTGAGGTTCTGCACAAACCTTCAACTTCTTCTTTAAGGACTCCAGAGTTTCCTGAAGTTCCTTCCTTTGTTGTCTTGCAGCTTCATCGATGGGTCTGAATCTGTGGTTGGTGTGTTTTTCTGAGTCTCTGCAGACGACACACACTGGCTGCTGATGGTCCAGACAGAAGAGTTTGAGTTTGTGAGAGTGCAGACTGCAGAGAGCCTCTGAAGCTCTCTGATCTCTCTCCTGTAAAAAATAAACACGGGTGCTTTCATGTGTTTAGTGGGGAGAACACCAGTCGTCGGCTCATTAATCATAAATCCTGTGGACTCTCCTCATTTTTCAGGCCGTCATTCAGCTTTTAGGAGACCTGATGAAATTCAGTTTGTGCTCATTTAGTGAGAAATATTTAATTATCTAACTATGATGCTGTGAATCACTGTTGTTTGAAATTTAAGATCAGCTAAATGTTTTTTTCTGTGGAAAAGTTCACACTTCATTTGAATATTTCACATTAAAAGCCTGGGAATAGCATCCCAAGTTGAAATACTTTCAATGTTGAAAAAGGAACTGTTGGGTTTATGTATTATTATTGTCATTTATGCTTAGTATATAACTGTTTGTAGATTGATAGAGGTTTGATCCTTAGCAGTCTGTAAAGACTCTGTGTGCCTTCCAGTGTTCTGACATGTACACACACAGCCTAAGGTCACGAGAGAGGTCCTAACTTCTCTTTCTGATTCATACTATAGAGATTGACAGACCACGTGACTTTCGCGCATTGCATGCCGGGAGGTGGTGGAAAAACATTCAAAGTACCGCATTAAATGCAAGCATTTGCAGCACCGCAAAACGTTTATTCTCCGGTTCCAGTACCTTCTTGCTTTTTCTTTCCTCACCAAAAAAAGAACGTACAAAACGAAGGAGAACAATGCCGGTCCGTACAGAGACAGACTTGACGAAAAGGCAAAGAAAAGGTACGAGGAAAATATTAAAGGAGTGAAAGGGTCAGACCCTTATCAGCACACAGAGTGGACAAAAGACGTCAGCGTACTGCCCAACTTTCACCATGCTCAGATTTATAATTATACGGTTCTTGGAGTGAGTGCATACACTCATGACGTTTTTAGTAACTTCAGGTCATTGCAACAAGCCCAGCTACAGTTTACCGACGGATGGGTACAGGACCTTGAAATGCACCGTGTAGAACACAAGACCATCGTACGAACAAAGGTAAGTTTACCAGTCTCACAAATCGTCTTCATAAACGTGGCAATTATTATATATAATATATTATATTATATGCCCAGTCTGGATCGCATTCCAGCATTTCGTAGGCTGGTTTGCCAACAAAATACAGCAAACATTACACACAGCAGCATAGCGCGATGATTTCTGTTCAGCGCCAATTAAGACGTATTAACTACCACAAAACACTTACCTTTGTGGAAATGCTTGGAGCAGACTAACATGTGAGGTGGAGTGTTTTCGAACGTTATATTAGGTCTTCTGATAGCGGCAATCCAGGCCATCCGTCGCCTCTTCGTGACTTCGGAGACATGGCTTGGACAATTTCTCTTCCACGCCGGAATCCGATAAAAACCAATCGCATTTCCCGTCGACTTCACGCGGCTGTCGTTCGCCCGGCTTGTGCAGTTAATAATACAACAGCTTCTTGCCATTTTTTTGTTTCTTTTTATCGCTGTGTAACTGATTTCTATTGAAAGCCTGTGCCCGCTAGTACCTCTTGCCACTACTTACCAGAATCCTTTGCGGTTTTACCCCTGAATGACGTCACATTTTCAATCTCTATAGGAGGACACCTACTCTGTATCTGTTTGAGCATAAGAGCCCTTTGTTTAAGTGAACTGCTGGACTCCCTGGCGCCAGCAGGTCTGGGGAGTCTTCACAGGGTCACATTTTAGCACCACACACACACACACATACCTATACTATGGACAGACTAGTACTCTTTGTTCACATGTACACCTATGTAAGATGTCATATGTTAATGAACCTATGCATATGCATGTAACCACAATAAACGGGAACTACAGGGAACCTGGCTGAGAGACCGACGGAGGTCAAGTAGGCGGAACAACACTCGACTCCAGTCGGGTTTCCCTCGTGCACGAGGAACACAAAGATCTCTGGTGACTTGCGTCTTGCTTTTTGCTAGTGTAGCAGAATTGTCTTGCAGTTCCAGCAAATAGGTTTATGCTACAAACCTATCAGGAACATCTTCCAAATTAAAAGTCTAATAGACACCAGTTTAAAAGGTTATCCACTGATGCCAGTAATAAAGGAATCATCTTTTAAAATTAGGTTGTTTCAGCTCAACAGTCCATTAAATATTTACTGCACGAATAGTGAAAAAAATGAAATGGTCATAAACCGCTGTAACACTTTTTTCAGACATCAGTTTAAACTGGTATCTTTATCTTATTTTTATTCACAACTCAAATAAACAACACGGAGGAAACCAGACAGAATTTGTCTTTTGGATTCCTGAAATAAACAACCAGCATTCCACACACAGATATTAGGAGTTGCAGGTATTTGAACAGCCACTCAAACATGTTTAACCAATGATGTCAGCATGCTCTTATTTTGATAGTTTAGTCAGCAGAACCTCAGCCCTGTTCCTTAACACTTCTTACCTGTTTTTTGCTTTTTAATAGAGCTCGAGCGCTATTAAAATCTTGATTCCTGTAAATAAAATCTATAAACTGGTCTGTTCTCCCTGGATTCTGCTTTGGAGTCACAAACACTGGCATCATGGCACAGAACAATAAACTATCAGAGGCTCTCCACCTGCTCCTCCCAGGATTCATTTACAACCTGAAGAGAACAGGTGACCTTATCCCACCCTGGTGGACTCCATTCTTAAACATACTGTGGCACCAAACCATGAAGTTCTCAGTCAAACTATGTGTGCTTCCTGTGAAGCAGACTTTGCTAGCGAGAGACAGAGTGAGGCATTGAAAGGCTGCTGTTGCTTCGGAGGAAAACACGAACACAGTGTACAGTCGAGTCTTAATAGCTTACTTACAAATGGGCTCGTCAGGCACTCTTCTTGGCTGCAGTGGTTATTATTATATTTACATGCTTCCAGCTCCTGTTTCTGCTCAGTGACAACTTGTACTTTTTGACATTACTTTTTCTCCCTCCCTGGCGCTCACAGACACATAACGGGTATGGCAGTCTATTCTCCCTGCAGCACGGACTACACTACCCATGAGGCTACATTCTTTACGGCTATGCCTGTAACACTCTTACGAGTGGGGAAATTGTGGCTCAAGAGTTGGCAGTTCGTCTTGTAATCGGAAGATTGCCGGTTCGAGCCCCGGCTCCAACAGTCTTGGTCGTTGTGTCCTGGGGCAAGACACTTCACCCGTTGCCTACTGGTGGTGGTCAGAGGGCCCGGTGGCGCCAGTGTCCGGCAGCCTCGCCTCTGTCAGTGCGCCCCAGGGCAGCTGTGGCTACAATGTAGCTTGCCATCACCAGTGTGTCGGTGGGTGATTGAATGAATATAGGGTAAAGCGCTCTACAAATACAGGCCATTTAACACTCTGCTTATTGCCCTCAAATTAAAAAATTTTGTAATAATAATTAAAAAAAATATTTCTCCACTTCATTATGCGGGCTGCAAGTAGAGGTGACATGGGCTGCGAGATTGAGACACAGGCATTAGAGCCTCTTAGTGCGTGTTTTGTTTGGGTTTCCACCGGCATGGAATTACCAAAAATAGAGAGGGCATAGCCTAACATATGAAACAGGAAAAGACCACCGTATAATCTATTTATTTCAACAAAGTAACTGTATTCTGAATATCACCTTTTTAAACGGTTACATTAACGGAATATAGTTACTCATATTTTGGTATTTTAAATACGTAACGCCAGTACATGTATTCCGTTACTCCCCAACACTGCACTAATTTATACTTGTAGCCGAGTGGTAAATTAATAATAATATTTTCCATTTAAGGTTCAAAAAGGGGTCTTAAAATGTTGTTTCTTTGTTTCCAGGTATGGTAAGACAAGAATGTTATTGGGTAATTTAATGTTATTGGTTGTGCTATTTCTTTTGTTATCTGCATGTTGTGTGCACTTGAAGGTTTTTATAGGTTGGTGTAGTTGCATATCGTGGTCACTGGGGGGTGGCAGTGCTTAAGGGTTAACTGCAGTTTTCCAAAAAAAAAACTTAACAAGAAATGCATCTTGGGACTTCCTGTTTACTCTCTTTTTGTGGATGTGGAACGGGAATGTTGTGAAGGAGTTAAATTGTTGGACCTGTATGTGCAGCGTGGAGCCGCCATTTTCTCCATGCAAGGGATAAGTTGCCAGATCGTCTGTGTGCTCCAGTATTCCAAGTGAGCTGAGATTTCTGTGGAATGTAAGTGTTTATAAAAATGTATGTAACACTTCCACTTCTTTTTATAGGAGCCTTGTGTGATTTAGCTCTTTGTATTTTGTTCTGCACAGACAGAGGCCACTGCCGTTGTAAATGACCTTTAAATTTGGTAAATATTTTTTACGTTTGTTTGAAAGGTACTTCGGTTTTATTTTGAAATCCATGCTTTTATTTTGAAACAGGAAACTGGCGCAAAACCGTTAAAGAGCTTGTTAGTAACGGTTCTTTTAGGATATGGTAAATTGTGTGCCTTAAAGTGGAAAATATGTATGTTTCCTTTGCCAATTAGTACCTGGCTGACAGTGGCACAAGGTTTGTTAATGTTTCCTTTAACGGAATAAGTTAAGTGCAATCAAAATGTCGTTTAATAGTTTATGTTTTGTTAACCTTGACCTTGACCTTTATGTGTAGTTGTAAGTTAGTGAGGTGATATAATGAATTGAGTGATGTAAATTTGATGTATATGCTATATGTGAGCAGGAGAAATTTGTTTCTTTTGATTATTAATATTGCTGGTTTTGTTTTGTTCCTAGCTCTTACGGTGTCTTCACTAAATGTTTCAATAAAAACCTTTCCAATAAAACCAATGTGAAGCATCAGTATAAGAGACCATCATTCAGCCAGGGATGCTACAGTAAGAGCTTCAGCCTCACGAGTTTCACCTGACTGCCAAAGTCTATGATGAGAGAAGAGGGATTCATGGTGATGGTCTAAATGTGACACTCACTCAAAATGGAAGCATCTCAGATATTAACTGCAGAAGCAGAAGGCTCAGATCAGATAAAGGACATCTGTCAAGCAAGCAAGGATGAGGAACTTCGCAGATCTGATCGCCCAAGAAATCCCACGGAGAAGATGCTTGCATTTCAGAGAGAGGAGGCACACAAAAAGGAGAAGCGGCTCATGCACCTTTATGATCAATGGAAGATCCAGGCACGTAAGGCAAGAAATCAGCTAAAGCTAGACATTCCAGAGAGTGAAATCGCAGCTCTCATTGATATCTTAGAGAAATACATGAATGATGTTACGGACATTTATGTACAAGTCAGAGATCACCTCACACCATCCAGTGAAACGAGACGTCGTGTTGATGCATGTGAGGCCGTAACAAAGGACATTATTAAAATTGCATATGAAAGAATATCAGGCATAGACGAAGACTATGATAGTGAAGCAGTCAAAGAACGCCTTCGCGAGCTCCTTAACAGAGACTATGCTCATTCCATATATGGATCCACAGTTTCACCTCCAAGTCAACACACTATAGACTCCATTGTTGCAGTAAAAAGAGCAGATGCTGCAGCAGAATTAGCAGCAAAGGAAGCAGAATATGAGTTGTTATTGGCGGAAGGAAAACAAAAAGAAAGGATCCAGCTCTTAGTAGAGCAACAGAAAAGGGATCTTGAAGCTCAAAAACATGAACTAGAAAGACTAAGAGCTGAAAAGGATATAAGAGCAGCACGAGCAAGATTGTCAATTTACAACCAAGAAGTAATGCAGGAGGGCAGCTTGTGCTCTGCTAACAGCAAACTAAGGAACCAGGAACATATGCACCCACATCAAGCTGTGTCTCCGGCCCCAGTTCAGCATCTCACAAGATTTCCAGCTTCACCTCCACAGACAGATGTGTCCCACTTAGCTCAAGCAGTACAAGACAGCATAGCCATGAACAGACTTCCAATGCCAGAGCCACCTGTATTCACCGGCGACCCAATCCAGTTCATTGAATGGAAATCTTCATTCATATCCCTCATAGATAAAAGGAACATATGTTCAGCTGACAAACTGCATTATTTGAGAAGATATGTGGGAGGCCCTGCACGAAAGACACTTGATGGTATCTTTTACAGGGAGGATGATGAAGCGTATAAGGATGCATGGGATCGCCTTAATAGCAGGTACGGTCAACCATTCGTCTTGCAGAGAGCTTTCAGAGAAAAACTAGCTAGCTGGCCAAAGATCCACTCAAAGGATGCAGAACAACTCAGAGCATTCGCCGACTTCCTACATGCATGTCAGCAAGCCATGCCTCATATTAAAGGGCTGGACATTCTGAATGACTGTGAAGAGAACCAAAAGCTGGTCCAAAAGTTACCTGAGTGGGCAGCTTCAAGGTGGAACCGCAAGGTGACCCAGTTTATGAAGGACAGACAGGAATTTCCAGCCTTTCAGGACTTGGTCAACTTCATGTCATTAGAAGCAGAGATTGCCTGTAACCCAGTAACTTCCCTCCATGCATTACGTTTATCAGACTTACCTGCAGAGAAACATCATCTGAAAGAAAGGAAAAATAAATCTACTGTTCTCCATACACAGACACTTACAGAGAATGAGAAGAATGTACCATCCAAGACAAGCTTAAAGCCCCCTTGTACGTTCTGTCATGATAACAAACACCGCCTACATAGTTGTCCAGAGTTTAAAGGAACGCCTCTGGAAGAGAAAAGAAAGTATGTAAGGGAAAACAAACTCTGCTATGGTTGTCTGAAACCAGGCCATAATGTTAAAGACTGCCGCCACAGACACTTATGTGATATCTGTAAGGGACGACACCCAACTTGCCTTCATGACGACAGATATTCCAACATGAATCCTGTGTTAGCCCCTAATCAGAACACAGATGAAGCAGCTATGACATTGTCTCTCAATACAGAGACTGAGCACACATCTACGACTACATCCATGATTTTGCCAGTCTGGGTTTCCTCTTCCAACAACCCAGGAATAGAAAGGCTTGTCTATGCTCGACACCCAGAGTGACACTGTGTTTATTGATGAAGATGTTAGTCGTAGCTTGACAACCAAGACCTATCCTGTAAGGCTAAAGCTAACCACCATGATCGGAAAGGACACAGTAACACACAGTGAAAGAGTCTCAGGTCTCAGAGTGCGTGGCTATACCTCCACAAATCTCATTGATCTCCCTCCTGCCTATACCAAGGACTGCATACCAGTGAATCGAAGGCACATTCCTACCAGTGAAACGGCGAGGCATTGGAATCATCTCAAAGCAATAGCAGATGACATTCCGCCACATTTAGACTGTGAAGTTGGTCTTCTAATAGGCTATAACTGCTCACAGGCACTAGCACCAAGACAGGTCATCCTAGGAAGAGATAATGAACCTTATGCAGTCCGCACAGACCTAGGATGGAGCATCATAGGCTGCTCACCACTTCACCTTGAATCTCCTCCTGTCGCCAACATATGCCATAGAGTAACTGTCAAAGAGCTTCCTCCAGTGACTCCATCCGATGCCATTAAAGTACTTGAGTCTGACTTTAAGGACATCAGCAAGGACAGCAGAACAGTGTCTCAAGATGACATCCTCTTCCTGAATATGCTAAAGGAAAGTATTTACATGAACGCCCATGGTCACTATGAGATGCCTCTCCCCTTTAAAGAGAGACCCTACCTTCCCAACAACAAGCAGTTAGCTATCATCCGGCTCAACCATCTCAAACGAAAGCTGCTGAACAACAAGAACTACAAGACTCAGTACATAACATTTTTGAATGAGGTAATTAAAAACAATGATGCTGAAGAAGTTCTCTGTGAAGAGAAGGAAGGTGAAACATGGTATATTCCACACCACGGAGTTTATCATTCCAAAAAACCAGAGAAGCTCAGAGTGGTTTTTGATTGCTCGGCTAAGTACAAGGGAACCTGCCTAAATGATCATCTCCTGTCGGGCCCAGATTTGACAAATACTCTAGCTGGTGTTCTTATCAGATTTCGACAGAACCATGTTGCTCTGATGTGCGACATCGAAAGGATGTTTCATCAGTTTCATGTGCGCGAAGCGGATAGAGACTACCTACGTTTCCTGTGGTGGAAGGATGGAAACTTCAGTGTGGAGCCGCAGGAATTCCGTATGAAAGTTCACCTTTTCGGTGCTGCATCTTCACCGGGATGTGCCAACTATGGGTTGAAACATCTCGCTAAGGAGAACGAGAGCCTGTTTCCTCTGGGCTCCCAATTCATTATGAGGGACTTCTATGTGGATGATGGTGTCACAAGCATAGCAGATGTAGATGAGGCTATTCAGCTTGCAAAAGAAGCCCAAAGGCTCTGTGCTATGGGTGGTCTGCGACTACACAAATTTGTGTGTAACAATGCAAAGGTGCTTGAGAGTATAGCACCATCTGAGCGTGCCACTGAAGTAAAGGCTCTTGATCTTGCCTTTAGTGATTCATCGCTGGAAAGAGCCTTAGGAATCCACTGGCACATTGAGTCAGACAGTTTCAGGTTCCATACCCGTTTGAAGGACCAACCAGAAACCAGGCGTGGTATACTATCCACTGTTGCCTCTCTTTATGACCCACTTGGGCTTATTGCTCCTTTCCTGCTAACTGGGAAAAGGGTTCTTCAAGAAATTTGTAGGCATGGTACAGGTTGGGATGACCCACTCATCAGTAAACTGCAACCAGTCTGGAGATCCTGGAAGAGTGATCTGGCAAATTTGGATAAAATCACCATACCCCGATGCTATGTACCAGCTGACTTTGGAAAGGTCACAAAGAGAGAGCTACATCACTTCTCTGATGCAAGCACGTATGGTTATGGCCAGTGCTCATATTTGAGACATGTGAATGAAAATGGAACTGTTCATTGTGCTCTGATTATGGCAAAGTCCAGAGTTGCTCCAATCAAAGCTGTGACCATCCCCAGGTTAGAACTGACTGCTGCTGTTGTATCAGTTGCAGCAAGCAATACTCTAAAGGAAGAACTGGGAATTTGAGGGATTGATGAATACTTCTGGACAGACTCCAAGGTTGTACTAGGGTACATTAACAACGAGGCACGTCGCTTCCACACATTTGTATCAAATAGGATTCAGAAAATACATCTCAGTACAACTCCTCAGCAGTGGCGATATGTTTCTACTGACAAGAATCCTGCAGACCTTGCATCGAGAGGTTCTAGTGCAAGCAAGCTTCTGGCATCGAACTGGTTTACTGGACCCAAGTTCTTATGGGAGAAAGAGGTATCACCAGAGGTAGAGGTAATCCCAGAAATCCCAGTTGGGGACCCTGAAGTTAAAAGAGTTCAAGCACTAAATTTGGAGTCTGCAGAACAAGTGACTCTTTCAGACCGCTTGTCAAAGTTTTCTTCATGGTGTAAGGTCAAACAAGCTGTTGCACGACTTCTTCGCCGAGCCAAGAGTGACAAGTCAACAAGTCACAGCACAGTTCAGGAGCGAGAGGATGCACAGCGCATCATTATAAGAGATTTACAGAGACGAGTGTATCCAGATGAGATCCAGCTACTTAGTAATGGCTTACAACTTTCACGCCAGAGTAAACTGTTTCGATTGGATGCCTTTCTTGACAAAGATGGAATCCTCAAGGTGGGAGGAAGACTGAAAAATGCATCTCTCCCTGCCTCTCAGAAACATCCAATGATCATTCCAAAGGACCACCACATAACGAGGATGATAATAGCTCATCATCATGAACAGGTTAAACACCAAGGAAGGGGTATAACCATCAACGAGATCAGATCAAATGGATACTGGATCCCAGGAATGAACAGAGCTGTTGCATCTTATGTTCATCAGTGTGTCAAATGCAGGAAACTCAGGGGATCAGTGGAGGAGCAGCGAATGGCAGACCTGCCATCTGAGCGGGTGGATCCATCTCCACCTTTCACTTATTGCGGAATGGACTGTTTTGGGCCATTTTTTACAAAGCAAGGGCGTAAGGTGAATAAACGTTATGGTCTGCTTTTCACATGCCTTTGTTGTAGAGCAATTCACATTGAAATGGTGAATGATATGTCAGCAGATGCCTTCATTAATGGCCTCCGATGTTTTGTTTCCATAAGAGGAGCAGTACGACAAATAAGATGTGACCAAGGAAGCAATTTTGTTGGAGCTAAGAATGAAATCTATAATGCGCTGAAACAGATGGATGTCAATCGTCTGAGTGCATTCTTGGCTGAGAGGCAGTGCGACTTCATTATGAATGCTCCCCATTCAAGCCATGTTGGAGGTGTCTGGGAGAGACAGATCAGAACAGTAAGAAATGTACTTCGGTCCACTCTTTCACTCTCACCTGGAAGATTAGATGATGCCTGTTTAAGGACATTGTTTTACGAGGCAATGTCTATTGTGAACAGCCGTCCACTCACTGTGGATAACCTGAATGATCCAAATGGTCCAGAACCGCTGACTCCTAATCACCTACTCACTATGAAGCCCACTGGAGCCTTACCACCTCCTGGGACGTTCATCAGAGAAGACATGTATGCTCGTAAGAGATGGCGTCATATCCAGTATCTAGCAGAGCAATTCTGGAACCGCTGGAGAAGAGAGTATCTCTCTAATATTGCCACTAGACAACGTTGGCATATTCCTAGAAGGAATCTGAAAGTTGGTGACATAGTCATCGAAAGGATGGATGATCTGCCACGGAACGAGTGGAGATTAGCCAGAGTTGAAGAAACAGTCGCTGATAAAGATGGGCTTGTGAGGAAAGTTAAGATTCGTCTTGGAGACCAGAAAATGAAAAGGGAGGGTCAATGTTCTGGTAAGCCATCTATTGTTGAACGGCCCATTCAGAAACTGATCTTGCTTTTAGAGGCTGTCTAAGACAACGACTATATCCTTTATTGTATGAAGACTTGTGGACATTACCTGCAGGCTCATGCATGTATAATTCTTTGTTTTTGTTATGTAAAAGGACTTGTGGTGAGGGTCATTTGTTTTTAAAAATCATTCGTGTTATGGTTCTCCCTTTTGTTAAAACACTCATGATTTGGTGGGAGTGTAAATGACCTTTAAATTTGGTAAATATTTTTTACGTTTGTTTGAAAGGTACTTCGGTTTTATTTTGAAATCCATGCTTTTATTTTGAAACAGGAAACTGGCGCAAAACCGTTAAAGAGCTTGTTAGTAACGGTTCTTTTAGGATATGGTAAATTGTGTGCCTTAAAGTGGAAAATATGTATGTTTCCTTTGCCAATTAGTACCTGGCTGACAGTGGCACAAGGTTTGTTAATGTTTCCTTTAACGGAATAAGTTAAGTGCAATCAAAATGTCGTTTAATAGTTTATGTTTTGTTAACCTTGACCTTGACCTTTATGTGTAGTTGTAAGTTAGTGAGGTGATATAATGAATTGAGTGATGTAAATTTGATGTATATGCAGTGTTGGGGAGTAACGGAATACATGTACCGCCGTTACGTATTCAGAATACAAAATATGAGTAACTGTATTCCGTTACAGTTACCGTTTAAAAAGGTGGTATTCAGAATACAGTTACTTTGTTGAAATAAATGGATTACACGGCGGTACTTCCCTGTTTCATATTGTGGCGGGTCAGGACTGTTTGGGTTTTGTTTGACAGCTGTTCTGTTGTTCCAGGCGGCAGCGTTACGGTTGCCATGGTTACAGGGTGACGCTCTCTCTCTGCGTGTTTCCTGGGTGAGAGAGCGCTTTTTTTTTGTTGTTGTTGTGCTAAGCTAAAAGGCAGAATGCTACAGGCATAGCTCTAAAGCATGTAGCCTGATGGGCAGTGTAGTCCGTGCTGCAGGGAGAATGGACTGCCATACACGTTATGTGTCTGTGAGCGAGGGAGGGAGAGAAAGGAAAAGTCCGAGCTGTCACGGAGCAAAAATGGGAGCTGGAAGCATGTAAATATAATAATAACCACTGCAGCCAAGAAGAGTGCCTGACGAGCCCAGCTGTAAGTAAGCTATTAAGACTCGACTGTACACTGTGTTCGTGTTCCAAGTTCCGTTGGAGCAGCCTTTCAACGCCTCTCTCTGTCTCCCGCAAGCAAAGTTGACCCAGACAACAAAGTAAAGCTAGTTTTCGGCTACCAGCCCGACACGAACCCACCGTATTAGCCAGAGGTCCCTTTATAACGTTTCGGAGCCGCGGACCTTCAGTAACAGTAATAAATCACAGCAATAGTACATTCACGTAGTTGTAAACAGCATGATAATATATATATATATATATATATATATATATATATATATATATGTATTTTTTTTTTTTTTTGCCTGTCCCGTTTGGTTCTTTTGCCATCAGAATTATTGTCTAAAGGCAAAGAAAGATGCCCAACGGATTTACTTTACCAAACGGACCATCCCAGCCTTGCTGTAATGGTCTATTTGACTCACCTTTTATTGTTTATTATTTTTTTCATTTGCTGAATACGGGACAGACTTTACTGGGGGAAAGAAAGGGGAGAAAGAAAGAGGGAAAGGAAAACAGCTGAGAAGAGGGACGGGGAAAAAGGGCAAAAAACAAAAACCAACAGAGTAAGCAGACAAAAAATACATATATCGATCACCTGGATCACCTGTTGAGAAAGAAAAAAGAAAACAAGCAGAAGAAAACAAGGGTAATAGAATAAACAACATCACAATGATATATGGGAATATGGCAGTAAATATTAAATGTTAAACATTATTGTGCAGCACGTAAGATCGACAGCGCACAGTGTGCTTTGAGGTAGGAGCCAAAAAGGGTGTAGTTTGTGTGTGTGAGCACCCGTGTGTACACCTGTGAGCATGGACGCGCTTGTTTTTTAAAAGGTTCCTTCATGTAATGATCTGCTAGAGGGTGTGGGGGGGCCACTGCATGATAATATATTAAGTATTCCAAAGTATTCAGAATACGTTACTCTCATTGAGTAACGTAACGGAATACGTTACAGAATACATTTTGGGGCATGTATTCTGTATTCTGTAGTGGAATACATTTTAAAAGTAACCTTCCCAACACTGTGTATATGCTATATGTGAGCAGGAGAAATTTGTTTCTTTTGATTATTAATATTGCTGGTTTTGTTTTGTTCCTAGCTCTTACGGTGTCTTCACTAAATGTTTCAATAAAAACCTTTCCAATAAAACCAATGTGAAGCATCAGTATAAGAGACCATCATTCAGCCAGGGATGCTACAGCCGTATTTTTGTGTTTTTGTATTTCATTTCATTTCCTTTATTCCTCGTATTGTATTGGCGCATCCTTGTTTAATCGGTTATTCTGTTACTTCACCACGTTGCCTCTCGTGCTGTCGATGTTCAGTACAGGTCCATATGGCCGCTGTTTGACAAAAGTAAAGGTCAAAGGACATTTTTCTTTGTTTATTCAGTCGTCATTGACAATAAAACTGCACATTAAGAACCCCAGTAATTGTGTCCTGTGTGGCTAACCATTTCCCGGGCTACATACTCATTGCGTGTTGTTCTTGCAACACACAGCTTTACCCTTTCTGTATAGAAACAGCAGAGGCAACAAGAGGTTGCTGGGAAGATTAAATAGGACATCCCATGACATTAACATGCATCCATTAAGTCCTCCTCTAATATACATTACACACCAATTCAGATCGAAAACCAACTTCAACACCAGTATTCCCAGTATGGTCACAATGGTGTAAAATGCTCTCTTCTTTGATTGGTCAATCCTGTCCCTGTTCCTGCTCTCTTCTCTTGGGCCTGGATGAATTAAGACACAGAGAACAGAAAGGCTGCAGAAGGAGGAGACGATTAAAGACAATGTCAAGAGGCAAAAATTCACGACGGAGACGATGATATCGTTTATCTTTATAAAACCTGCTATTGCAAAGCAAAGCAGCCAAACACAGCCTATGCTGATATTCCTGATTCTGACCCATCTTTCTTTCCTTAAGCTCAGATAAGTGATGGGATGAACAGCAGCCATGTAGTGCTCCACACAAGTCAGCATGTAAAAGAAAATCAGTCCAAACCAGCAGATAGAGTAAAGAAAGAACGCCCAGGATAACATGTTTAAATTATTCATGACACTACCACAATTGCCAAAAATACACCCAAAGACAGCAAACAGGTCCATGATGACAATGTTGTAGGTGAAGCAGTCAGAGTGACTCAGTACTTCTATGAAGGTGGAGCCTTTTTTCCTCCATTCTTGGAGACCATGTTGGAGGATGAGGATGCAGATGGGGAGGACGAGGAAGATGATAATGATGCTCACTGCACGATAGATGTAGGAGCTCGGTTTAGAGATGATACAGTACACGTATAAAGGAAGGGAGGTGTTCATGAAGGAAAGCTGCACATCCAAAGTGGACTGAGTGGAGAATGATGAGTTTGCAGACATCTAAGGAAAAAAAGAATAGAAAAGATCTTTATTGTTATTGTACATGTACAACAAAATTGTCGGTGCTACACACCAACTGTGCAGTTGGTAAGACAAATAATAAGACAGCAGGAATAAAAAGAAGGAAAAAAAATCATTGGAATAAACATAAATTCAATCAGTCAGAGTTTTGTATATTCAAACAAACCAGAGGCATTAACTACACCATCTGTCATTGTCTCAGCTCTACTGTGATCTACTGTGATGACATATTTCCTCAGTTTCAGGGAATATGTAAAGCTATGTATTTACATTTCATTAAAATTCAAATATCCATCAAGAATTATTTCCGATGTGTTTCATTTTCTTTCACAATATGCTCCTGAAAAAACTCTGACACATATAGCTTTTGTGTTTCCTCTACTGGCTCCCTTCTTTGTTACTTGTTAAATTTTAATAAATACGTGAGAAGTGAGCAAGTGAGAGTAAGTGAGCCACCACATAAAGATCAGAATATATTAATATTGCAACATAATTAAGGTACCTCTAAATATTTATAGACTGTCCATCCCCAGTGTTCAGGGTGTTTTTCATGCACTGACTCAAAAGCCTTATGATATTCTCAAAATATAAAGCACCTTGTACAGATTTAGTCAAAAAAGTCCTAACAGGTCTTATGATTTCAAAACTATAAATCAACTTTTTATGACACAGTTAGACATAAAACTGTAGAATTGACAAAATACACTGGAATTGAAAATAAACTTAAAAAAAAAATTTTTTAATTTAATTTTATAATAATCAACACCAACCTTTGTTTTCCTCTGTGTCTGTTTGCTGTGGACTCCTGTTCCTGTGGGATTATTTGCTCAAAACACTGGAGCAGCACTCCGCCCCTCTCTGCCCAAGTATTATTCAAATTAGTGTTCAAATAAAACCATGTTGCAATGATGAAATAACAAATTAATAACTATTCAATCAACAAACTATTACATTATCATAGCCCAACTACTTATATGTACTCCACATTAAAAACTTTATGTTTATCTGTAATACTAGCGAAATATTCAACATTTATTTGATTCAATAATGTATCAGAACATGCGGCCATGTATCCCAGGCGGTCTCTGGTTTGATCTCGATTAGCTCGGCTCTGATGAACACCAGATCGTGAGCTAACAAGACCTTAATCCTAAAACTTGGATTTTTCACTCTTGACTGAAACTTAGCTTAATCCCTGTGAGTTCAGTCCCTTTTCTGAACTCATCTCCTCTCACTCCCAGTTTTGAAGAACAGTTATTTCTAATGGATCTGTATTTGCCTGTGCTGTGTGCACTTGTTGATCGTCTTAACAAGGATTTCATTCAAGACTTTTCTGTCTTTTTATCTGAGATCTTACTAAGATTTGACAGCGTTCTAATCCTTGGGGATTTTAACATTCATCTTCGCTGCCCCCAAAAACCTCTTGTGAATCTTATTGACTCTTGTAATCTTGTTCAGATAAACCTCTTTTACCTTCACATCATCACTCCTGCTACTGCTGGACATTTCTCTGCTGTTTATCAGAATTTTGGTGCCCCTCCCTTGGACACTCACTTTGTTCAGTGCTACTTGTTCAAATATTCTTGATATTGTTGCTCCTTTTAAAATAAAGTGTGTTACACCTAAAACACATCCCTGGTTAAATGATGTCCCTTGCGCTCTCACAAGGATCTGGAGAAAAGCGGAAAGAAAATGGAAAAAAAGATGAAATCCAGATCTTGTCTTTTTATTCATCCTTTTCTTTTGAAAAAATTATTTTTGAAATTCATTTTTAAAAACATACTTTTCAAAGAGTGTTTTACATGTCCACTTAGGCAGACAACATACATTTTGACTTATGAATTTGACATACTTCAAAGTTATTTTTGATCACTTTGGTCCTGTTTCTCTGTGCACTCTGGCTGAAGTAGTCTCCTCGACATTATCAAAGAAGTCTTTGACACTTTTGGATCTAGTGTTTTATCCATTATTAACGCCTGTCTTCTAACAGGAACCATTCCAGCTGATCTTAAACATGCCTTAGTGCATCCATTTCTCAAAAAAAGAAATCTTGATGGAACAGTTCTCTCAAATTTTAGACCAATCTCTAGTTTTTAGACATAACTCAAAATTTTGTGATAATAATAAAACAGTTTGCAATAACTTGACTGCCTGACTTACCTCTGTCTGAAACTGTGGTGGAGGAAACAAGCATCCCTAAACATCAGATAGAAATACTAAAATGTTCTAAAGTAATTACACTAAATATTGGATTTAAAATAATTTTAAGAAAAAAGAAAATTCTGCTGTTTCTTTCTTTAAACTTTGCTTGTTTTGTTTTTGTTTTGTTTTTTATAGTAATACTGGAAAATACATTTTTAAACTTAAGGTGTGTTTGGTGAATTATGCAACACAATATATGATACTATCATTTTACCATCAAGTCTTTTGACATTTGTCAATGTGTCAACATGTGTCAAGCTAAATGTACAAGAAACATCTCGGACAAAAGATTATTAAAGTTTATATCATATCAGACTGAATCAGTGGAAATACAAATGAACAGTAGTGCTGCTGCATGGTGCATACACCTCACACTTGATTTTCTGGGAAATTGGACTACTTTCCACTGACTCTCACTCTGTTTGTTTCCGAGCATCCTCTGCGTTTCTCTTCACGGGAACACCGTCACTATATGCAGTTATTTGTTTGCCAGACTGGGCTTCATCCACCCGCTGCTGTTTATTTAGTCCATTAGGAAAACAAGTGGAAAGAATTGAAATGATGTGCAGAGTTTTGTATATTCAAATAAACCAGAGGCATTAACTACACCATCTGTCACTGTCTCACCTCTACTGTGATCTTAGTTTTGCATTAAGTCTTTACTTAGTAGAAGGAAATATGCAAAGCTTTTAATTAATTTAAAGTACATTCAAATGTCCCTCGAGATTTATTTTCATATTTTTCATTTTCTTTCACAATATGCTGCTGAAAAAACTCTGACTCAGAATTTAAACAAGTAAAACCTTTGTGTTTCTTCTACTGGTGCCCTTCTTCGTTACTTGTTAAATTTTAATTAACAATGAGTCAGTGTGATATATGAAGCCACCACAAAAAATGAGTGAGAAATATGATTAAAGTGGCTCTAAATGTGTAATATAAACTGTCTGTCCCCAGTGTTCAGGGTGTTTTTTTCATGCACTGACTCAAAGACTTTATTTAATGCTGAAAATATAAAACAGCTTATACAAATTTAGTCAGGACAACATACTGTATAGTACTGTATCATGTGTGCGATGAAAAAGTATTTTAAGTCAATACATCTTGAAATCTGTACACACAGACACACAGACACTCACATATTATGATTTCAAAACCACAAATCAATTTTTTATGACACAGTTAGTCATAAAACTGCAGAATTGACAAAATACACTGGAATTGAAAATAAACTTTGTTTAATGTAATTTAATTTTATAATAATCAACATCAACCTTTGTTTTCTGGCCCTCCTCCCTCTCTGTCTGTTCCTGTGGGATTATTTGCTCAAAACACTGGAGCAGCACTCCTCCCTTCTCTAATTATTATTCAAATTAGCGTTCAAATAAAACCATGTTGCAATGATGAAATAACAAATTATTAACTACTCGCTCAAAAAACTATTACAGTATCATTGCCCAGCTACTTATATGTACTCCACATGCAAAACATTATGTTTATCTGTAACACTAGAGTGAGTGATATATAAGCAGATGAGCTGCCTCTGATTGTGCCTAGAAGCAGACTAAAAGACAGAGGTGACTTTGCAATTGCTGAACTTTGGAACAGTCTACCTCTTCAAATTAGGAATTCTCCAACACTTGAAATTTTTAAATCCTGTCTTTACTCACTAGCATTTAATTGTGACCTAGTTTTTGTTTTGTTCTCTTTGTATGTGTTTGTTTTACTTTCTACATCACTATGGTCAACATGTGTTGTTTTTAAATGTGCTAAATAAATTGATTGATTAATAAGTTATTATTAATTTATGCACACGTGTGTTAAATAAAAGAGGTGTTATTAAAAATATAGATGTGTGTAATGCCCAACAAAAAGTTCTCTGTCACATCCAAAATCAGAATCCTGTTGGCTGGTGTCATCTTTTTCACTCAGTCACAGATTGTTAATACACATGCACAAATCACCTGGCACACACAGATCAAGTCACGTGTCCATGTGGGTTTCTTCAGACCTGTCCTCAAATGTAGCTGAGTTCAAGTGCTTGTAGAAAACTGGGACATCTGGGCTTCTTCTTCTTCGTTCTTTTAAAAAAATACATATATATTACTGACTCTATTATTGCTAGATAAACGGAACAGCTGACCACCCCTTGAACAGAACACAACATTTAGAAATTATACATATTGTTGATCTGTGGAACCCGCTCCCCAAGAAGTCTAAACTGACACCGAGTTTAAAACAGGACTGGTGTCCAGAAAATTTTAAATGTCTCCCTGCTGCAACACACCTGAATAAAATTTGTAGGTCATTAGCGAGACTTGACTGCAGTCTGAGGTGGAAACCTCTAACCTCACTTACGTAAATTTAAATAAAAGTGTAAGTTTAAAAACAGTACTTCTTCATCTGTTTGTATTGCACCATGTTCATTCACTCTTAAACTGCTGTAACATAAATCAAATGGCTGAATTGCCACCTCAGCATGCAGTAAAGTTTTATAGTCTTGCTAATGACCTAGTTGCAGCAGGGACACATGTAAAAGTTTCAGAACACCGACCCTCTTGGACTGGAGTTTGGAACCGGTGGTTTAAAAAGTCTAGTCGGTGATGAATATTACCCAGTAGGCCCTCCCTGGTAGTGGGAAGTTTTGGCTCTTCTGGCACGGCCACGGTCAGATCTTCAGATGGTGACATCTGCTCATCGCAAAAGCTACAGGAAGAGACAACTCCAAATAATCCTAGGCGCTCTTCTTTATACTCATTGCATGTTATTCTTGCAACACAAAACTTTACCCTTTCTGTGTAGAAACAGCAGAGGCAACAAGAGGTTGCTAGGAAGATTGAACCAGACACCCCATGACATTAACATGCATCCATTAAGTCCTCCTGTAATATACACTACAGACCAGTTCAGATCCCAACAAAATTTCAACGCCAGCATTCCCAGTATGGTCACAATGGTGTAAAATGCCCTCTTCTTTGACTGGTCAACCCTGTCTCTGTTCCTGCTCTCTTCTCTTGGGCCTGAATGAATTAAGACACGGAGAACAGAAAGGCTGCAGAAGGAGGAGACGGTTAAAGACAATGTCAACAGGCAGAAATTCACAATGGAGATGATGATATCTTCTATAATTATGAAACCTGCTATAGCAAAGCAAAGCAGCCAAACACAGCCTATGCTGATTATCCTTATTCTAACACCTCTTTCTTTTCTTAAGCTCAGATAAGTGATGGGATGAACAGCAGCCATGTAGTGCTCCACACAAGTCAGCATGTGAAAGAAAATCAGTCCAAACCAGCAGACAGAGTAAAGAAAGAACGCCCAGAATAACATGTTTAAATTATTAACGATGATACTATGTAAGCCGAAGATAGACCCAAAGACAGCAAGCAGGTCCATGATGACGATGTTGTAGGTGAAGCAGTCAGAGTGACTCAGTGTTACTTCCATGAAGGTGGAGCCTTTTTTCCTCCATTCTTGGAGACCATGTTGGAGGATGAGGATGCAGATGGGGAGGACGAGGAAGATGGTGGTGATGATAAATGCACGATAGATGAAGGAGCTCGGTTCAGAGATGAGGCAGTGCAAATATAAAGGGAGGGAGGTGTTCATGGAGGAGAGCTGCAGATCCAAATTGAAGAATGATGCCTTTGCCAACATCTGGGAAAAAAAGAATAGAATAGCTCTTCATTCTCATTTCACAACAACAAAATTTTGGGTGCTTCACACAAACTGTGCAGAAATGGAATATAAATAGTAAGACAGCGGGAATAAAAAGAAGGAAAAAAGCCAAATCATTTGAATGAAATTACATTTTGTCTGTTTAGCCTTTATATGGTTTGTTTATTCAACTTCCCCCCCCCCCTTTTTTCTCGTAATTTTTATTATGTATTTTATTTCTTCCATTGTAATTTTTCTACAATATAATACAGTATATGATACTATCATTTTACCACCAAGTCTTTGATTAACATTTGTCAATGTGGGAACATGTGTCATGCAAAATGTGAGAGAAACATCTGGGACAAAAGATTATTAAAGTTTATACCATAATGTTTCTGAGCTTCCTCCGTGTTTCTCTTCATGAGAACAACATGTCTATATGCAATTATTTGTTCAAAAGATATTTCAACCCCACTCCGCCTCCTGCCTCAAAACAGTCAATTCAAACATGGTAAAAAATCAAACAAAAACAAAACCAAAAATAACTGAAACAGTGGAAAACTATGAAAAAACCGTTCTGCAGTAGACATACACATACAAATCACCCACTATGATTACTCTACACTAATGCAAACCTTTACGTCACTCATGTCCTGCATTTCTTCTTTGACTACCACACACTGCACAAAAACGCACTATGTCCCAGACTGGGCTTCATCCACCCGCTGCTGTTTATTTTGTCCAAAACAAGTGGAAAGAATTGAAATGATGTGGGTTTTGTATATCAAAAAAAACCCCCAGAGGAATTAACTACACCATCTGTCACTGTCTCACCTCTACTGTGATTTTAGTTCTGCTTTACATATTTCCTCAGTAGAAGGAAATATGTAAAGCTGTATTTAAAGTACATTCAAATGTTCCTCGAGATTTATTTTCATATTTTTCATTTTCTTTCACAATATGCTGCTGAAAAAACTCTGACTCAGAATTTAAACACATAAAACCTTTGTGTTTCCTTCCTAAACTGTCCGTCCCCAGTGTTCTCTTTTTTCACGTACTGACTCAAAAGCCTTATGATATTTTGATAATATAAAACAACTTGTACAGATTTAGTCAGAAAACTATAGTGTTTATAAAACACATACTGTATAGTACTGTATGGATGATTTGTGTTATATGTGATGAAAAAGTCTTGAAAACACAAAGTTTTTGAGATGTTTTTATCACATATTCAAAGTTCTAACAGTTCTTATGATTTCCAAACCATAAATCAACTTTTTGTGACACAGTTAACCATAAAACTGCAGAATTGACAAAATACAGTGGAACTGAAAATAACTTCTGTTTTATTTATTTATTTATTTTAATCTAATTTAATTTTATAATAATCAACACCAACCTTTGTTTTCCGGCTCTCCTCCTTCTCTATCTGTTCTCTGTGGACTCCTGTTCCTGTGGGATTATTTGCACAAAACACTGACGCCACACTCCATCCCTCTTCTTCCAAGTGTTATTCAAATTGGTGTTGAAATAAAACCATGTGACAATGATGAAATAACAAATTAATAATTACTTGATTAATAAACTATTACAATATCATAGACCACCTATCTATACATACAGAACATTATGTCTATCTCTAATACTGGAGTGAGTATAGTTCAACATTTATTTGATTCAATAAGGTATCAGCACATGTGGTGCTGTTGTCCATGTTACGGCCCCTGGCCTTGTAAGAAGCTAGCCAGCCTATCTCCAAGCAAATTTGAGTGTTGCAACCTGTGGTGCAGAGAAAGTCTATTGGACCATCTGAGGGATGCCAGGCCAATCAGCGACTGATTGGGCACACCTGTGTCTTTAAAAGGCTGAACATTCATTCAGGGGCTGCTGTTTTGGACTGAGTGTGCAGTCAGCCCTGTATGCTGTAATTTTAATTTAACACAAAAACAAAACACTGCAAACAAATCCACAGAACAGAAACCAAACTCAGCAGCCAAACAGTTTGTCCTCAGTGCAGGCTGAAATTCAAAAAACTTTCAGAAAACTCAAATCCCTCAGCTTGGATGGGCTGATTTGGTTTCTCCTCTGTTAGTATCTGCTTCTTCTTTAAACTGCAGCCAGATGCTGCTTTGTTTACTGGAGTCAGTCATATTTATGTGTTTTTGTGATGCACTCGCACTCTCCTGCTCACCGCTGTCTACCGTTTCACTCGCTGACTGAACGGATTCTCAATCAATGGTAGTTGGCTCTTCTGATTCACTGCAAAGCCCTTTTGCACATGACACATCACTACTCCCTGGAGCCCCACCTGGAGCTCATTATCATGGCTGTATTTAAGACCAGCGTTGACCCGACTCTTCGCCAGATCTTCTGCTAACCAGCATTGGCATCAAAAACTGAGCTCACTATTGGAGCTCGGAACAACCCCAGATTTTGTGAAGCTTAGACCACCCAAACAAATAAATCCACAACATCATCAGCAACCAACTTCTGTTAGTTACAAAAATTAAAGAATTTACTAAATCAAACTACCACATCAGATTCTAAATGTCATTAAGTTTCAGGAACAGGCTGAAAGACATAAAAACAGTTACACTGAAAATTTGGAGGGTGTCAGACGATTTTCTATCAGTGTTTAATTTTTAGACTCCCGTGTTTAATGATGAAGAGTAGCTTTGGAGATTGGAGTCCAGTTCTCATATGTGACCTGAAAAACAAAAGAGTAATATTAAACATAAGACGCAGAATTGAAACAAGTGAGAGTTTAAAAATAAGAAGCACACAGTTCTTTCCAGAGAAAGGAAAAACAAAATCTGATATAGTGTAACAACATTACTGTGATAAGAAGACCAGCAGAACTGCAGCATATTGCACTTTCATTCTGAAACCTACATAACAAAAAAACTCACCTCCATGTTTTTGTCATCTGCATTTTCACTTGTCTTCAGTCCAGTGTTCCTCCTTGTCTTACAAATGTAGAGGAGCAGGAAGAAAACAGCCATCAGCAAAACACCAACCAATGACACGCAAACACCCAGAGGTAAGAAGGACTCAGGACAATTTGATGAAGGTGCAGAGACTCCTGCAGTGAAACTCTGACTCTGTGGTGTTGTTCTTGTTGTTGTTGTTGTGGTTGTTGTGGTTGTTGTTGTTGTCGTTATTTGTGGTGTGGAGGTAGGTGGGTTTGAAGCTGTGAACAGTAAACACAAAAAAACAGAATACCAAATCAGTGGTGATGCACAAAAATCCAAACATTAATCAAACACAAAAGGCAGCTTTTACATTATAATGAAGCCTTTCAGATAGTTTCAGATAAGTGATCTCAGTCTATTCACATCAGCTGATGAGGTCATACTCTTCAAATGATTAAATTAAATTTTTAATTAGCACAGACTAGCACAGACTATTTAAGTTGTTTACAGATGGTTACAGTGGCTGTGTAGCTTTTCAAGGTTAAACTATGGCGACAATTTCAGATTTTTTTTTTTATTTTAGATTTACAATCACAATTTCTGCAGATGTTTTTACAAATGATACACACACTTTTTTAACAAGTTTTTAGATTTTAAATTACTAAAATAACATGAGCTGATATAAAACTTCATCATTAATGTTTCAAGCCACATTTGAGACACTTTAAAGCAGGTTTAGGCTGTCAGATAAGCATAATACCATCACTGCAGTATTACTGTAACACATGTGTTGAGGTGGCATCAGCCGGGAAGCTATTATTTAAGTCTGAACAACAATTATTATTATTAGTGATACAAATACTTTGTTTTTGTACTGAAAGAAAATTTTCAAGTGTCCGTAGTTTACTTGAGTAACTTTTTACTTTTACTCCCCACATTTTAACACAAATTTCTGTATTTTCTACATTTCAAATACAGGCTCGTTACTTTTGTTTCAACTATATCATCTTTTCTACTCTGGAGTTAAAATGGACCGGAACGAGTGCAGGTCCTTCAAACTAGAGCTAGCACTACAAAAGAGGAGGAAGAATGAAGGGAGTTACTTTTTTAGTGGCAGGATATTTTAAATTCAGCATTACTGTCAGCTCAACAAATATCAGCAAACACAGAAATCAGAAAAATGGGAAGGTTGTGTCAGGAAAGGCATCCGGGACGAGATTTGGAGCAAATTTTGAGTTTTTGATTTTCCAAAAACCAAACAAAAAACTTATCAAAGAATAAAAAAAAAGTTTGTACTATTTTGAAAAAAAAAAAAGAACACACAACTTACCATCAATGACAACAACATCATCACTGTAGTATAAATCTGGAGACAGAGGGTTTCCATAACCACACCTGTACCGTCCTGTGTCTGACTTGGTCAGCTGTGTGATGGTTGCATACAGTCCAAACAGAGATCCTGCTCTGTATTTGATGCTGTATCTGCCACTATTAGCTCTGTTATTAGTTGTGTCAATGAGGATCTCCCCTTCATTCTTACACTGATTCTTACAAAAGAACTTTCTCTTTCCAGATGGACTATCGATACATGTCAATGTGATTGCTTTTCCCTCAGTTTGTGTGCGATAAAAACCAACGTTTTTATCCAGATCTTTGAAAAAGAAGAACATTAATTAGTCTGTGTTTCCTGAAAGTAGTTGCATTATGATCATATTTCCTGTATCATATGAACAGTTGCTAGAGTAATGTCATATCAGCTGACCCGGGTCAGTTTCAGCTGTTTTATGCTGTACCATGACAGTAGCTGTCATTAAAAGTAGTAACTTATAATTAATTAAACTGCTTATAGTAAAAGTGTTCAGATTTTCTATAAGAGAGCTAGTCAGGGGATCTCTACACTTTGACTTCAGTGGCTGTTAGTACAAACTCACCATTTGAAACTCTGATCTCAAAGTCTGCGTATGAATCTGGAGCAGAAGATTTTCCCAAACCACACCTGTACATTCCTGAGTCAGACTTGATCATTTGTGTGAAGGTCACAGACACAATTCGTCTTCCTGAAGCTCCATCTTTATAATTAATGCTGAGTCTCCCACTCTGAGCTGTGCTTCCATCTGTTTTAATGACGATATCTTCATTTCGCTCACATTTTTCCTTACAGAAGAACTTTGTGCTTCCAGTCGAAGTTAAGTGGCAGTTAAGTGAAGCATTTCCTCCTTCAGCTGCAGACCAAATATTGTGCTTTGCCTTGACGAGCCCAGCTGGATCTGTCAGATCAAAAAAATAAAAAAGGGAACTGTATTAAATGCACATATTTGCAGACATGCTTTGATTATCTAACAAGATACAGGTCAGCATGAAAGAGACATGAGGTAATCAGTCCTCACCTGACCAGAACCAGAAAAAGAGAATATGGAGGATTTTCATTCTGGTTTTGAACCTGATGCAGAAAAGCTGTTTAACTTCAGAAGAACAGCGTCGAACACTTCACTCCGTCTGTATCTGTCAGATCAGTCAGAAAATTGTAGTTGCTCTGTGTAGTTGCTTCCTTTTTGCATCACTTCCTTTAACTTTTTTAGTTGCACCCAAAACATGCAAATTAGGATAGTGATGTGACCAAATCTATACAAAAATGACATATTATCAATCTGTTTATATGTTTATAGATCTATCTTTCTTTGATGCAGTGACTGTGATTAAACAGAGTTTCAGACTAAATTTGACATCCTGCTGACAGCTGGTTTATGAGCTGAGGGGAACAGAGAAAGCACATTTTGTTTTTCGCGTTGGGCTAAAAAACTTGTTTTTATATAATTATGAAGTTATTCTTAGTAAATCCTAATCAATCTGAGGTCAGAAATATCAGTGCTACACCACACTTAGTTGAGCAATATGCAGGGCAGTGACAAACATCCTAATGCTTGTTCAGTTTGAGGAACTTGTTTATTTTGTAGCTAAAACTTGAGGACTTGCTGGATTTTGAATAATGTCTCCTGCTGAATATGGAGTTGAGGAGATGCTGCAGTGGTAAGTCTGACACAGCTGTTCTCATCTCAAGAGTCACAGTATTGTATTCTGTATGTATCAACCTTCAATAAACAGAGGCCTTAAAGTGTGTAAGGAACTTCAGTGGTTTACTGGATGGTGAGGGTCTTGGCTTTGTCAGTTACAGAAGAAAGCATATGTGTTAATTTTCCTATAACACAGCTGGGTGCCACGCCTCAGTGTTACAGGAACTGATGCTAAGATGACACAGTAGCAGCTAAAAGCAGTAATGGCAGCACTGACTTTATAACAGTAATTATTGTTCTTATATCTGTGGCTATTTGGTGTTTTGGTAACATTTTCTTTTTTAATAATATTCAATATTTTGATGATCACACAAAAGTGCACAATTCATGATTAGGATTATTGGTTATTATTATCAGTACTGTTACTGTTGTTTGATAAATAGTAAATTTTAGTGTATTACATCACTATGTCACTGTGGTGCTATGTAGCAGGCTGGAGTTGGATCCAAACACAAGACTCGAACACAAAAGGGAAAACTAAAAGAGGCAGCTTTTATTTCTGTAACAAAACACTCTAAACTAAATACATGAAAACAAAACCTAATACTGGAAACTGGGAATTGGGAACTGGGAGGAAAATGAGGAGATGAGATGGCCACAAGGCCCAAAGGAAAACACACAGCAATGTGGGACGATACGACAACAGGCAGAGGAAGACATCGGACTAAATACATAGAGATAACGAGGGGATGGGAAACAAAAGGGAAACACAGCTGGAACTAATCTGACATAACAAGACAAGTAGGAAGCAATACACAAAACACAGGATACGGAACAATCAAAATAAAACAGGCAAACACCAGGACTTGACAGGAAACAGTGACGAGAATGTAGCCAACAGAATGGAAACACAGAAACGAACATGAAGACCAGGTAGACTATACATGAAATGAGGAAACCAGGGGAGGAACAATAACAAAAACCTAAAGACAAGAGCTATAAATATAACCTGAGCAAAAATACACTATGAGAACTAGAAATGCAAATGATTGAACTGGAAAATTAAACAATGCCAGAAAAAGCCTAAGAAACAGAAACACTGGGTCGTAATAACAGTACCATGACACAAACAGTAAGTAACAAAAAGACAAAACTCAACATCTGACAAGCTGGAACTATTTTCTTGTCTTTCTTTTTTCATCAGAATTTTCAATTTTAGAATTCAGTTCAATTTAATTTTATTTATACAGCACCAAATCACAACAACAGTCGCCTCAAGGTGCTTTATACTGTAAGGTAGACCCTACAATAATACTTGAGCTATGAGCAAGCACTTTGGCGACAGTGGGAAGGAAAAACTCTTTTAACAGGAAGAAACCTCCAGCAGAACCAGGCTCAGGGAGGGGCAGCATTGGGGTGAGGGGAGGAAGACAGGATAAAAGACATGCTGTAGAACAGAAGCAGAGATCAATAACAAATATGATTTAGTGCAGCCAGATCTATTAACACATAGTGAGTGAGAAGGCTGAAGAAGAAATACTCAATGCATCATCATCCCCCAGCAGCCTACTTGTTTTTTTTTTTCTTTTTCCACATTTACAGTTTTTCTTTATTGACATTTTCTTTTGTTGTCTTCGTGTACAGTTGTCATTGTAAATGTGAGAGGAATAAGTTTGCATTTAAGCTCCAATAAAACACTGTTTAACCGTAGACAACAGTGTGTTAACAATTGGGGGGTAGAAATGTAAAGAGATTTTAAACTATGCAGACTTATCGTAGATTTTTATTAAATGTAATATGAAAACAGTTAATTCCTGGCTAACTTCATGGTCACAGATTGTTGTTTACAGTTTTCACTTCAATAATTAAATAATTAAATAATTAAATAATTAAAATAGATAAATAAATAAAATAAAAAGATGTATCATGGATATGATCAAGAAAGGAAGCGACCAAGACTGCGTTCTGTGCTGCTCCCCTGCTCTTTGTATCTTCTTTAGGAAACCACAGTGTGTAACTATTTGCTACCCATGAGGTCAGTCAAGCACCTGGGGTAAAGAAAATGCAGAAGTGAGAGTGAGGCAGAACTGAAAAAACAAAACAAAAACACAAAAAACATGTCAAATGTCAAAAAAAAAGAAAAAAAAAAAGAAAGGAAAATGTCAGTCAGAGACCGGGGGGTGTTCTATGAAGCGAGAAAAGGTTAGTGAGGTGTGTCGAGCTACAAGTGAAAGTTTTCAGTGTCATTTAGGGTGGCTCTCTTTCTACCTGGTTAGATACAATTAGTTTCAGTTGAGTTTTATTTATGTAGCACCAAACTCAACAACAGTCATCTCAACTTTACATTGTAAGATAAAGACCCAACAATAAAAGAGGGAGGGTCAGCCATGGCGAACGGTTGGGAGTAGATCACCATGGTAACTAATGCTGAACACATATCCTGGTCCAGGGCAGGTTATGTTTATACTTTCAGTTTAAAATCCACTGGAGGGACACATTTTGAATTTAATTTACAGTTCACTTTAGGTGCGGTACACATTCTGATGTAGGAACACATTTTATATATGCAGCTTGGTAAACAAAGTCTTACTAACAGTACTGAATGAAGCCCAGCTGGGAAATTACAGCAGCTCTGATGATGGGTCTCATTTACACTGCTGGAAATGCAGCGACACAGATTAAAACTTTCACCAGTTCCTCTTCGTGGCTATTGGTCACCAAGAACATCAGTTCAACCAAAAAATGACCTGTCCACAAACTAAGTTTTTTTCTTTTTCAGTCTCTGAACAGATTTCCAAGCTGAGCACACTGAGTGTAAAGTCTGTACTAAACAGCAGTAGGCCTACCAGAGTGATCTCTGTGGTTTGTAGTGATCAGACTGTGCCACCCACAGTGGAAAACAGAAAATGAGACAAGCAAACGGTGGCCGTTTGATTTGACTGGTAAATCAAGCTCTCTTTTTACCATGACAGACAGCCTATCTCTCGCTCCCCTCTCCTCTCACTTGTGAACAAGACCCCAAGAAACTTCTACTCCTCCACTTGGGGCAGTAACAAGCCCCTGACCAGGAGCGGAGACTCCACCCTTTTCCTGCTTAGGACTGTGGCCTCAGACTTGGAGGTGACTTGATGTCATAGCAGGTGGTTTATACAGATACACAGAGATATAGTAAAATAGGATGAAAGGTTTTGGCTCCATAATAAACAGCAAGGAAATAATAATATGTAGTTTCACTTTTTATCTTGGATCCACATACACAACTGCCTGAATGCCTGACAAGCATGGGGTGAGATTACATCAGTTCCTGTTTCCCTTTGTTCCACGCTTTGACCTAGTTCTCTTCTGTACAGATACTAGCATGCAGTCATGTAGTTCTGTTGGACTGTTTACTGCAGTAATGTTTGAGAGCAGAGCCGTAGCAAAGTTTTTATGAGTTAAGGATAATCTGGAACTCAATTTGTGATGGAAGTTTGGCTTTTAAATTTGATCTTTGTAGAGTGTGGTACACTCTGGATAGGTTGTGAATCCATATTAGAGTTAACAGAGACAGACGTTACGAGCCAGTATTTTAATTTATGTATGCTATGTGCTCCAAATGAACTGTGATTGGCTATTATTATTCATGGATAATGTGTATAAAAAGAATAAACAATAATTGCATTATATAGGATATTATATAGGTGTAGCAATCAACTCTACTTAAAATATTTCATTTACTTCTGTGTTAAACCTTTTAACTCTAACTCTACTGCTTTCACAGCGTCATGTGGGCAAATACATCGCAACAGCGCCATCATGTGGTTTTATGGATTAAAAACAAAGTTCATTTAGTTCTAAACTGTCCAGCAGATGGAAACTATTGTATTACCGGACAAAAGGACAGCAGGTGTTTAATGGAGAGCATCTTTAGATTTTGTTGACCTGATGAATCTCTCTGAAAGTTTTTATCTAGATATAAATTCCTATCAGTACTGACAGGTCGTTTCTATAACAAAACAATTATGGAGTTGATCTTTTTAATCATTTGTCTGTATAAAAACTATGTTTAAATACATCAAAAAAAACTTTCAGTTCTTTTTGTGTATTATAGTGTAAATAATCCAGCTCAGTTTACTGTCCCATCTTTTTCTTTTGTTTCTCTGTTTATGTATCAGCAGTTTGGTCTGATTTATTACAAAGAGCTTAACAGTCTGTCAAATGAACACACAGACAAGCAGATGAACTTGTATCAGAGATGTTAAAGCTCCTCTCAGCTCTTTCCTCACAGTTAGGACCTGGTCTCACATGTGTATTTCTCAAGCAGAGCCCTGAACTTCACGAATCTAATGTCTGTACCTGATGCTTCACTTTTGCTTTTGTTTTAAATGCAGTCTTCTCCAGATCAAAAGCAAATAGAAACATTTTTTTATTGATTTATCAATCAATTTATTACAACAAATTAAGAAAAATTTATTACAACAAATTAAGAAAAAAAAATATAAACAAAGAAAATCATACAGCAATTTTCTTGATAACAAATGTCACCATAACACATTCCTACCAGACTATTATATTCACATACACATTTTACTTTGTTAAAATTCCAACATATAGTTTAAAAAAAAACATTTATGTAAATACAAATACAAATCAATATCCTCAAAAAACTTGGGTAGTGCTTCACAGATTAAAAAGAGTGAATGTATAAAGAAGTTTATAAAACCAATAAAAAACTAAACAGAAATAACACCAAAAAACCCATAAACACTGATATTTTTTCATTTTTACATGAAACAGAAAAAAGGTGTTTTAAGGTGAAGCTTATGTTAATAGAAATTATTGCAAGCATCAGATTTAAAAAGTGCTTAATTCAGATATTTAACGTTACATACATGAGACTGTTGCAGCTTTAATCCAAGACTGAAACATGTCTGTCAAACTGAAGGGTGCAGTTATTACATTCATTGTTTTTATCTTTGTTTAAGTCAGATGTGATTTGTAAAGACCAAACAATTACATCAATGGTTTTATGTCCTGCCACTTTAATTTTTTTATACAAATTAAGGGTGTTGCTGTAACATTACTGTAATGTTACTGTGAGAACATTGAAATGAGTCATTGTAAATTTTGAGCTGAAATGCTGCACAGAGAGTGAGTTCTCTGCAGAGACAGAAAACCCACTTAAAATGTCTAAGGTCATATTAAAAAGAGTAAAAGTGCAAGTTCAATTATTTTTCTTTCATAATTCATGTTCATAGTTGAAGCTGATACTGAGAACGGTTGAAAAGTTGTGGTTATTATTTCCAGGAGACCACGAAGGGGATCTGCTGTCTGGAGCCAAAATGATACTGAGAAATGTGCATTAAGAGCAAATGTAACTTCAAATGAATCTTTGAATATAAAGACCTAGGCTTTTGTCTTTATCGGTGCAAACCGAAATAAATCAATACATAAACCAGAGCATAAAAATTGTTCGGTTAAAATTCAACAACAGGGAAAAAAAACTTTCACAGTATTGCTTGCAGATGTCTCCTAGCTCCTTCTATCACCAACACTAAACCACCAAGCATTAGAGCTCCAACATTTAGAGCTCCTAAAACAGTTTTAACTTTGTTCCAGTCATAAGCTCTGTGTTTCTCCTCTGGACTTCTTGCTCCTTTAAGACTTGTTAACTCAAGCTTGTTAACACTTTCTTCTATATAAATAAACTTGACTTTAGAAATGTCAGAGTTCTCACTTAAGTTAACAAACAGTCCTTCAGTTTTATTCAATGCAGGAGGATAATGATCCTAAACATACAGATAAGGCAGCCACTGACATGATGCTTATGTTGCATTTAAGTTTATTGTAACACTGATGAAGCGCTAATGAATTAATACAGGCTAGGTATTGAGTGAAATATTAGGTTATTATTAATCAGAAGATTTAGAAATGCTACTGGAGCTGATGGACAGTAATTAATAAATACACACAACACAAAATGCTCTTGCAGGTACCATGTATTTAACCAAAACCAAAGAAAAATAACAAGAAAAGAAAAGGAAAACTTAAATAATCACTCCTGCTACAGCTTTTCAATTAATCGAAAAACCCAGTAGGGGTGCACAAAGACAACTAACCAAATTCTTCTGGCTTATACCAAGCAATATAGATTCTCAAAAAAAAAAAGTTCCCCATAAATAACACATGTTAACATCAAAACCACTGATCCACACTGGAGTCCATGAGTTTTATCTGAATGTCCATGAGAGATGTCCAAGCGCTATTGTCCATAAACGGGGGGAATGGTGTGTATGATTGTGGAAATCAGTGTATTTGGAAAATGGGGACAGAGTGTCGTCTTTGATAGCTTCCTACCCAACCAGTGGAAGCTTCAATGCAGAATGATTCCTGCTCCTAGCCGTTCATTGGCTCGCCATCCTTTTCCATACCCAAAAAGGTTCACCTGGCCTGCATTAAATAAACAAGGCCAATAAGAAATCACAAGAATAATACAAAAATGTCAGCCAGTTAAGCTAAATACATTAAGTTATTCTTGTTCCTGTGTACACAATTTATAAATAAATAAACAAACAGTATATTTAACCAATAAGGATTTAACTAAAACATTTCAACTGCTATATACATATTATATAGCTTCACAACATTTGTTATTCAACAACTATCGGTCAAATGAAAAATCAAAATCAAATTGTTTGGACCGGTGTTGTGCCAAAAAGTGATTGTCTGCAAGAAAGTGATTGCCGTCCACAGGAGCGCGCGCAGCAGCTTAAAGCTGCAGTGCCCGGATTACTTGTGTTGACAGCTACTTCCGTGCAATTGATATAACGTGGAAAAAAACCCAAACACACTTATGCTTTTGTTGTTAGTCAAAGGTATGGATTTATGGAACTTTAACGTGTCTTGTAACCAAACTATGACGCTCGTCAGAAGGTTGCTTTCAGTGCAGTCACGAATGACTACACGCATCACGATGGAATAATTACCACAAACAAACAAAAAATATTATAGGAGACAACGATACAAAACAAAAAACATTTCAAATCCCTAGAAAAATTGACAGCGAACCTAACTTTCTGACCAGCATGCTTCACAAATAAATGGGTTTTTTTTGCTCTAGCGGGGCTTCTTGGTACAGCTCCTGTGGTACCACCGTGGGCAAATGTTGCAGCCAATATGAATTAGACAAAACAAGGTAACACGAGTATTTTGTTAAAAGTGTTATACAAATAAGTATGTAAATAACAATCTTGCAGAATACTCAGATCATAAAGCAGTCCAATCGTTGTCTCCTATAATATTTATTGTTTTTTTTATTTGTTTATTAATTCATTCATTTATGTTCGTGTTGCTGTGTGTGTTTCTGTGTTGTTCACAACATTAGAGTTCAGCTTTGATTGCAATTTGTTTGTAGGATTATTCAATTATTTTGTGTTTCCTAACATGTTAGCATTATAGTTACTGTAGGCAAAGAATTAATATATATGTTGTTCCATGGTTTACTGGTGTTCAGCTTCCGCTATACCCCCTGTTTCTGGTCTATTTGTTAGTTTAGTTTAACTGGTGGTTTCTTCTTTGATTGGATGTAATTGTTATTCGTTTTTGGTTTTCGTTTCAATTAATAAATGCTGTATTGGAATGACATTTTTATTACCGTTTGTTTTCTCTTTCCTATTACTTAGTGTTCCTAGTGTGTTTAAGCAGATCTCGTCCCACCTGTTTCGATTTGGCCATTATCCTTTTTTTGTATTATTTTTGAATTACAACATTTTTGAAATTTGACGTTTTATGCACTGTCCAATAAAGGCTTGATTTAAATTTGCTGCAAAACGTGTCACATATAACCCTTGGGAATGATGTCCATAAAATTTGAAACAGAAATACTGTTTCAGTGACAAGATATAGGCAGCAATCACTTTTTGGCAGGTTGAAAATGACATATTATTGGTATTAATGTTCTTTTAAAAGTTATCCAGCAGTTCTTGGAGAGTGTTTGGGATATAATATGTCACATATAGCCGTTCTGTATGATACCCAACAAGTTTGAAGCAGAAATATTGTTTCTGTCACAAGTTATAACTTGATTGCCTATATATAGGCCACAATCATTTTTTGGTAGCGCTAAAATGCCATGTTCTCCGTCGTTATTCTGAACAAAAAAAAGAGTCATGGTGATACTGGCACAATAGGTCTTTATTGTTTTAACTACTATTCGACAGTCTTATAAAAAAAATATGAACAATGCGAGTAGACATACTAAACCTGTAGGTATTAATTATTCCATTGTGATGCGTGTAGTCATTCGTGACTGCGCTACACACTGAAAGCAACCTTCTGACGAGCGTCATAGTTCGGTTACAAGACACGTTAAAGTTCCATAAATGCATACCTTTGACTAACAACAAAAGCACAAGTGTGTTTGGGTTTTTTTTCCACGTTATATCAGTTGCACGGAAGTAGCTGTCAACACAAGTAATCCGGGCGCTGCAGCTTTAAGCGGCTGCGCGCGCTCCCGCAGACGGCAATCACTTTCTGGCAGACAATCACTTTTTGGCACAACACCGGCAAGTCCGCTATTTTTTTGAAATGGAAACTGGCATTTCTTTTATGTTTACGTAAAGTTACAGACTCTGGATTTAGCGGAAATTACACGACGCTGAATAGCGCATTTAAGCCTTTTTCTTTGTGGTAAATGTTAGCCGCGCGCTAGCCTCATCTAATGTATTACGCCTATTTCTAGTCTTTTCAGTGGCTACAACTGATGATCGCGACATTAGCAATTCATGTTGTAAATCCAGATGCCCATGCACCTCGTCAGCAGGCCTGGTGAGAACTATGGTCTTCACCAAACCTGCACACAGCAGCTGCTCAGCCGAGCCGCTGCCTTCACTCACGCACGGAGGGTATCCACACGCCTTCAAGTCAACATGATGCTTTCCGTGGCTCGTTACAAACGATCTGAGATATATGAAGTAGTAAGTGTATTTAATATCATACTAGGCAGATTTACCGCACTGCCATTTACTACACATTTACCTGTGTTTGGCTATTGTCAGTACATCTGGCTCGTTGTAAACTTTCTTTAAGTATGTGTAACATTCACAATGATATTGTTGATGGCAACGTGTATGATTCCAGCCTACCTGATAGGCACTTTTGACTTTTTGTAGTTCAGTTCACTGATTGACTACCCTGCAGTGCTGTTTTCCTGTATTCCTGTTTCATCCACTTTAATAAAGTGTCCTGTGTTACAGTAACAGTGAGTTGTGGATTTACTTAATGAATGCCTAAGTTGGGCTTTAATCTGCCTTAGACATGTAGACACAACTATGTAGAAACACATAACAGACCTGAACCAAAGAAGCAATGTGTACAAGCAGGCAAAGACAAGTTTTGGAAGTATTTGTACAACACATGCCTCCACAACAACTTCAGTGTATCCTGGAATTGTTTAGTAAACACTAACAGAGCTATTATCTATATGTTATGTGAGTCAAATTTCCCCAGAATAGTCTTGGTTGACATCAGGTGACTGTGAAAGCCATGGTGCATGATCACGCCTTTTTCATAATCAACTACTCAGTCTATTTGTCACAGGACAAACAATCTCTCATAGCAAGTTTGTAATGATTTTACAACTCTTTCACCTTTGACAAGTGAACCCTAACATGGCAGCAAAGTGCAACAATGTCTCTCTGTGTAGGGGTCAAGAGTTCAGGGCATGCCTTTAATTTCTTGCCTGTCTGTAAATGACAGTGTCATGGCATGAATAATCCTTCAGATTTTACCAGTAGAAAAGTAAAACAATTACATTGTCTGATCAGGAGAACCTAAAAGACTCCTCTTATGGCTAGTCTTTGCACATAATAATCACAGAAGAAAAGAAAGGAATTGATTTTCAATTGCGCTTAGTTTCAGGAGACTTTCCAACCTGTTGGTTCAAAAGAGCCAAAAGAAAATCCTCATTGATGTTGGAGTAAAAACTAGATGCTTTTATTGGAATATACACTGATAATGCTTACTGTCCTGTCATTGTAAACCAGTTAAAATACACAAATAACACATTGTGATCATTCTGAAGACCACAGACAGCAGTCCAGGCGTCAGGTGAGATAAAGGAGCTGGAAACATCACCTGATAAAGATAAAACAGACAACAGACTGAATGAATGAAAGAAGGCTTCTTCATTGAACATTTTCCACCAATCACAAGCCTCTTCTTTCACTCTAGACTTTTGACCAATCACCGATCAGGATGAATTGCACTACTGTACTGTGCATCCCATTCGTGAGATTAGAGTATTTTGAAGGGTATTTTTAATGCGATGTGTCATGGGATGGGAGGTGCTTAAAAGGGGACTTGAATGTGGCAATGGAACGTGACAAAACTGCCCTTTTTGATAATTTGGTATTGGTAATAATAAAAAAATTGATCTACAGTAGTTTGTGTATTACACAGTAGTGAAATCGTTGTATATTTATTTTTATAAGTCACATATTCAAAGAATAGTTTTGACTGCAAGCCTCACTTGCCTTACCTGTATTTGCTTTTAACACTGCACAAGCACCAGTTCTAGTAAATATTCTGGTGCCAGTAAACTGTTAAGATGGAGCAATTTAATGTTATTTAATCAGTTTATTTTTCATCCTGCAGTTAAAATGTATCAAAACAAGATTGTGTGTCTCTGCAGATGCTGTGTGATCTGACACACCAGCACAAAATGTGTCAAAGTTCAATAAGTTACATTATTGTAACTGTGATGCGTTCACTGACATGTCCTCATGCTTTGCTGTATATAAAGAGAACAGAGAGGCTCTGCTTTGTGCTTATATTCTCCTCCTGTGTGTTTTTGTGTGCAGAGTTTCTACCAGAGCCAAATGTTATCGACTCCTCACTGAAGTCGTCCACCAGTCCAACCACTGGAATCCAGCTGCTGCTCTCTAACTGATCCACACAGCAGCTCAGACCTGACACATTCACTGTAAACACACTGGTTTATATTCTGTTTGTTCTCCTCATGAAGGAAACCTCAGAAGGTCTGAAATGTGAGTGTGTGTCTTCCCCTCACTGGTTGTTTCTGTCTGATGGAAACATGAATTCTTGTGGCTAACAAACACACCTGTCTGAGATAACAAAGAACAAACATGAGTCGACTTCAGCCACAAAGTAAAAGCTGCAGGAACATTTGGTCAGTTTTTCTCTCAGGAGTCATAAAGAGAACATCTGTAACATCTGTTACTCGGACGATCGTTGTCAGAAAGTCAATAACTGTGATGGCTGCAGTCACAGCCACAGAGTGGTAATATCCACCAAATTTTAGTCTAAAGGCTTACACAACACCAAACTCGCATTATTTGTTTCTTTAAAGGTCCTGCATCAGTGTTTCCCAAACACGACACATGTTTAACATTAAAAAAACACCACCAAACCAAAAAGTCACAATAAGTGTATTGATAATTTTCCCCGTGCACCAGGCATAGCGGACTTGGCTCAGTTTTTCCTCAGTATACCTTTTTTGCTTTCTTCTGACCACTAATCCTGCTAGTGCCTGGGTCAGAATTCTCTCCAGGACCCAGGTCAGACTGACTACTTTTTCTTTTCAGATACTTATCTATACGCGCCACGTTATCTCACTCACAGCATGACTTTTATGTAGCAGCTGTATTACTCACCCCGGCTCCTTAGAGTCCTAATCAGGTGGAACCAGTCTTCATAAGAGAATGAATCACTGTTTATGTGATGTCACTGTGAGATACAATGATTTAAAATCTGAATATTAACACATCAATGTGAAAATGTAAACAGTGTACAGATATAAATATTTATGGCTGATTTGTCACATGGATTCATATCTTATGAATTTATATTTATCACTTATTTTAACAGGTACCAGATGTGGTTTGTAAAATGATGGACATTCTTTTACTCTATTAATAAACTGCCTTCATGTACAGTGTGTAGGGTTTTTCTTTCTGAGTGAAATTGTCTTCAACAGACAGTAACGTGTATATGTTAGAGCGCCCTCCAGTGGAGTTAGACTGTGCTTCTGTTTCTATGTGGCCCACTGCGCATGCTCATCAGGATGTTCCTCACATACAAACAACATGTGTGTCTCTGAGCAGCTTTTACCAACCACCGTAGAAATTCATGAGACTGTAATAAGTGTATTGATGCTTATTGCAGCTCTGTCAGCTGTCAGGGCTGCAGGGGGGTTGTATTCACAGGAAGTGACCACTGCTACCAGAAATATCACGGTGTGACAGGTATCAGGTGTGACGTCACCTGAAAGCAGGTTATACTTGATGATGGTATTTATTTATTTATTTTTGTCAAGCTTGATTCTTTAACAAGAAAGTGATTTGCTGCTGTGCCAAGATTAAACCATGGCCTCGTGCTGCCATCTACTGACATTAAAGTGTAACAACACTCTCCAACTCTGAGTCTGCTCTGCGCTCATGTAAGTTTAATGTTTCCACTTTGTGAATGTGCAGTAGCTGTTTTGTGTCTGATATGGAGGAAACTTCACACTAACAGGTGTAAACTTTACAAAATGTCTTCTGTAAATACTTTTTATAGGTTTGTTCACACCTGCTGTTCACAGCTGGTCTCACATTACACAACCTGCTCAGTGACATCACACAGGATCAGGAGTGCTCAGCTCTTCACAATGAAAGCCTGTCACACATGTTTTCAGTAATGCTGAACATCACATGATATAAAAACAAATGTGTTCACAGTTTTTATTTAATTTCAGTAATATAGACTGGCTGGCCACTTTATTAGGTACACATTTTTCGCCGTCAGAGCTGCTTTAATGCTTCACAGCAGAGATTCAAACATTCAAATGTGCTGGAAACATTCCTCTGATGTTCTGGTTCATGTGGACGTGAGAGCGTCACACAGCTGCAGCAGATTTGTCAGCTCCATGATGTAACTCTCCTGCTTCACCATGTCTCAAAGGTGCCTAGTTTGTACTAGGGGGGCCAAAGTGTGCCAAATAAATGTGCGTTCACCAAATTCTTGTTATTCTCCTCTTACCTCTGAAATCAAAGAGTCACTTTCTCCCAGAGAACTGCTGCTCACTGGATATTTCCTCTTTTTCACTCTCTGTGAACTCCAGAGGTGGCTGTGTGGGAAAATACCAGCAGATCAGCAGTTTGTGAAACAATCAAAGTTTAGATTCATTTAAATCACTTTTAAGGTCTGTGTTCTTTTTCTGAATGACTTTTGGTTGTGAATAAATTTAATTTGAAGACATTTAACTTTATAAATTTAGGAAATGATGGTGATACAAATGTCAAAATTCATATCTTTGTTTTCCTCCATTGACAGATCCAAACAGTTTTGGCTCCAGACAGGCGAAGCGACTTTCCACTATTTGGAGTCACGATGGAGTAATGTTTTATCCAGCAGGGTAGTGAGTCGGTCATGTGACTTAAAGCAATGCAGTTTTTGTATCACTACCCCACTCTTTCACAAGTGGGGTCAAAAATGACCCCAAGCAGTTCCTATGGAATCTTCTATGAAACTTTCATTCTTAGCAACTCTGACTGACCCACTTACACTTCTGATGGATCAAGAATAAATTTTTACACAGTAACATTCATGATTTATAGTCAGGGCTGCACATAAGTGGTCCACAGGTGTGCATTCGCTGTCAAAATAAAAGTATTCCCGGAAATTCAGAGAATACGTGCTTCTTTTGTGGTGGAGGAACACCAAAGTAATTGCTTACGGAGCTTGCTTCTTCGACATCTTTAAGAGTTCTGAACAAATGTCTGGCCTCCTCCAGAACATCTAATGTACGCAAACGAGCGTTCCAACTTCTTATCTGGTACGCATCTTTTATTTTGACAGCAAATGTGCACCTGCGGACCATTTATGTGCAGCCCTGTATATAGTGTCCTGTGCATTTCAAACATTGTCCTTTATGATGTTTTTTTTTAATATTTAAAGTAACATGGCGGCTATGAGGCCAGCTAGGATCACTGTGGACCTACAAATGATCCAGGACGGATGGGATGAAGAGCCCATCGGAGGCACTGACTCAGAATCTGACATCTAAGATATAGAGGACCCAGACTATTGTCCCCCCCACTGAACAAGGCCAGTCAGATACAGAGGAGTCCTCTGATGAGTCCTCTGAAGAGGAAATGGATATTGAGTCTAACAGAATGAATTAGATGAATTATTCGGCCAGGGCTTGCACCTGGGTACTGTCTCCCCAGTAAATGCATGGAAGATGTTCATGTCTGATAATTTAATAGACCCTGTGATAAAGCCCATTAGACTGAATGTAGACTGGTGTATTGGTATACAATATACACAGAATAATAGTAGTTTTATCATTCTTAATATTTATACTCCCTATGAATCTTGTCAAAATGAGCAAGAATACCTCAGTAGGCTGGCTTTTATTAATGCATTTATTCAAGACAACGATACTTACAGCATATATGTTTTGGGTGATTTTAATGCTGATCTCACAGACAGCAGTTCTCGGTTTGCTAACCACTTAACTCACTTTTGTGAAGTTAACAATCTTATCCTATCTACCAAAGTGTTACTGCCTGCAGATAGCTATACATACATAAGTGAAGCCTGGCATAGTACATCATGGCTGGACCACTGTATTTGTACAGCTGATGGACATGCAGCTTTAGCAAACATGACTATTAGGTATGAGGTAACTGTGTCAGATCATATACCTTTTGGTTTTACTGTGAATGTGGAACAAATGCCAGCAACAACGGGAAATAATATTGCTAATATTGCTACCAGTGTAAAATTAGACTGGTCAGCATGTAGTGAAGATGATTTCTTAGCTTATCATAGTAATACCAACATACATCTGAACAACATTTCTTTGCCCAAAGAAGCTATTTTGTGCAAGGATGTCAACTGTAAGAATGCTGTGCATAAACATTTACTCTGCTCCATGTATGATGATATAGTGACTGCTCTGTATGAAAGTGGTACACTGCTTGATAAACAATATAAGCATAAGAAACCTAACATCAGACCTGGCTGGAAAGAACATGTATCCATGTACCATGATGAAGCTCGTATAGCTTATAAATGTTGGGCCATGGCTGGAAGACCTAAACAAGGCCCTGAATTTGAACAGAAAAAATGTGCGAATGCCAGATATAAGTACGCTGTTCGCTTTATAACTAAAAATGAGCAAATGCTGAGAGCAGATTCTTTGGCCAGGAAAATGCTGTGTAATAATATGACAGATTTTTGGAAAGAGGTGAAAGCTCTTAATAACTGTAAACCATCTCTACCATCAACTGTTGAAGGTGTTTCTGGGGCAGATAACGTTGCTGCATTATGGAGACAGCATTACAGCGCGTTGTTTAACTGTATAAAAAGTGATCCATATGAGGACAATTTTGACATGAGTAATGACACAATAAGTGTAAGGACACATGAAGTATATGAAGCCATTCATAGGTTGCCTGATAATAAATCCTCTGGTTTGGATCACATCACTGCAGAACATTTAAAACATGCTAGTTTAAGGCTAGCTCCTCTTTTAGCACTCTGTTTCACTGGGTTTATGATTCATGGCATATTACCAGACTCAATGCTGTGTATTTTACTGGTACCAGTTATGAAGGACAAAGCTTCAAAAGTGAGCTGTTTGGATAATTACAGGCCGATTGCACTAGCCAGTATTTTATCTAAGGTGTTAGAAAGAATCTTGTTTGACAGAGTTAGTGTGTTCATCTCTTCTCTGGATAATCAGTTTGGCTTCAAACCAAAGCACGGCACTGACATGTGCATATATGCACTCAAGGAAATAGTCAGTTTGTATAGGGCTAAAAATTCATCTGTCCTCATGTGTTTCATTGATGCCTGTAAGGCTTTTGATCGAGTGAACCACAGAAAACTTTTTGATAAATTGAAGAGACGGGGAGTTCCTCAATACATCGTGAGGATTCTCTCTTACTGGTACGCTCATCAGAGCATGCAGGTTAAATGGGGAAGTAGTATTTCTGCCCCCTTTGGTGTCAGCAATGGCGTCAGACAGGGTGGGATTTTGTCTCCAATTTTATTTAATCTATATGTTGATGATCTGTCCATGCAGCTGAGAGCCTGTAACACTGGGTGTATATTAGGTAAAACACTGATAAATCATCTTATGTATGCAGATGACCTGGTTGTTTTTAGTCCAAGCAGTGCTGGGTTACAGGATCTTCTTAATGTCTGTACTGAATATGGTGTGCAATATGACATAGAGTACAATGCTGCTAAAAGTGCTGTTTTGATATGTAGAACCAAGCAGGATAAACAGCTGAATTTCCCTTTGTTTAAACTGGCCCAAAAAACTCTTGAAATTCATAAAAAGGTGAAATACCTCGGTCACTTTATTACTGAGGAAATGAATGATGATGATGACATTTACAGACAACGATGTAAGCTCTATGTGCAGGCAAATACTATTGCACGCAAATTCAGTTTTTGTTCACTTCCAGTTAAAGTGGCTTTGTTTAAAGCGTATTGCACACCGCTATATACTGCCCCCTTGTGGTCATCCTACAAACAATGTAGCATGCAGAAGCTGCATGTTGCATATAATGATGCGATGAGAATCCTTTGCAGGATACCTAGAAGTGGTAGTGCCAGTCAGATGTTTGTAGCTGTGGGTGTTTGGACTTTTAAAGCACTTTTAAGAAAGTTAATGTACAATTTTAGAGAACGACTGGATGGTTCGAGTAACAGTATAATTTTAGCACTTACAGATCCGACACTGAGTGGTTCCCGTTACTCATCCAGTCTGAGAAAGCACTGGTTAAAGTGTTTGTGTATTTACTGATTTATTTTAAGTAATTGTGTTTTATGTATATTATGGTTTTATATTTTTACAAATTTTTACAAATGCTTTATATTTTTTACTAATGTTTTATATACTTATTTATCTACATATAGATATATATGTGTGTGTGTTTCTGTCTTGTTTTTATGGACATGAAGTCTGCCAATAAAGATTGAATTGAATTGAATTGAATTGAATTAATAGAAAAGGTGCTGACATGCACAAACATGGAGGCATAAAGAGTAGCCACAGACAGGGGAAAAGAGTGGAAAAATGTAATCAAACATGAGCTCCTGGCCTTCATTTGATTGACCATTCTTGCAGGAAGTGAGAAGAACTGGGATGTACCAGTCAGTGTGTTTTTTGGGAGTCCTCTGCATAACCCATTGTACAAGGCCACTATGTCAATTCAAAGATTTAAAGATATTTGCCGTTTCTTGCACTTTGATGACAAGAGGACCAGAGCCTACCGACTGAAAACAAACCACATGGCAACTTTCTGCTACATATGGGGCCTGTTCCTGGTCAACTGCAGGCAGAAATTCATCCTCAGTGATTGTGTTACAGTGGATGAACAACTTGTGCCTTTCAGAAGGAAGACCCAGCTTCTGCAGTATATGCAGAGCAAGCATACAAAAGTGATACAAGTGATACAAAAACTGCAATTTCTTAAAATTAATGAAAAAATTAACAAAAATGCAAAGGGCCTCATGTCACAAACATGTTTTATGAGGAATACCTCAAATATGAAAATATTACAACTCTTCGTTTTAAAGATTTTGAAGAATAACAACCGAGTTTAAAGCAAAATGCATTGTTTCTATTTGGGGTCATTTTTGACCCCACTCGTGGAAGAGTGTAGGTACTGGTAGGTTGTGCATCCAAGGGCTAGAGCAGAGAGCAATACCGTGAACAGGAAAAGTTCAAATCCCAATAAATAAAGTATGAAAAGCACAGACAGTGACAGCAGTCACACCTTTCATTGTTTTGAACACTTCAGCTCTATGCGTGTTACAACTCTGCTCTCCTTCACCAACAACAACATGAGCAGTGGTGGCCCACAGGCCGGTCGTCCCCTTCTGGTAACAGAGCTCACTGCAGGCAGACGAACAGACCCTGGACTCACACTGTCCTTGGTGCTGAAACACCTGAGTCATCCATTCAGAGTGCAGATGGCCTTGACTGTAAGTTCCTCACTCACACCTCACTGCTCTGTGAAAGAGGTCAGCATTTAGCTGCTGGAGCCTACAAATATGTACATTAAACAGTTTAAATAGAAATAAGTCCTGTTTCACATCCATCAGTCATAAAATCATTGTACAATCCACACTGATGTCTACACCACAGCCAAATGTGGGCCACAAAAAAATGCCTTTGTGGATTGGATGGTTTGTAAACACTTCAAGTCAGTAGCACCTTTATGAATATATTTACCTAGAAAATTTGTAACATGTTTAATGCTTATTTTACCCGCTGTACATAACCAACACATTTTACCTCACAGCAAGGACCCTGTGCTATCAGAACACTTGATTATTATTCTTTATACTGAGGAGATGATCGTTATTCTCTCACTGATAAATTCAGTGAATAAAGCAGCGAGAAATGCACAGGAGGAGTCACCAGTGCTGATCAGGTCAATCACAGTACTGTAGTTGGAGGCTGTGTCAACTCGATGTGTAGTTACATCAGGTTACATGTAAGGTTGTAGCATAGACTTCCCACTGAAGCATAAATTGGGAATGAGAAGTGAACCATCTTAATATTACAGTAAAACCAGGGTTAACCCTGAAGTTACCTGGATGAGACTAAATCCTGCTCCACAGTGCAGACCTCTGATCACTGATGATGGAGGAGAAGAAAAACAAATCAGGCTGATTAAACATTTGCTCTGCAGGACTGAGGACTTTGTTATCACCACTGGGTGATGGCACTGGTGCCTCACAGCAACAAGGTCCTGGGTTTTTTTTTATAGTTAAACATTTTTAACTGGTTTTAATGTATTCTCCCTCTCTCTTGTTCCATGGTGCTTTGCTTCAGACCATTTCCTTCTTTGCTTCTTCATCAGGAGGATGAAGAGGAGGATCTTTCTTGTGTTTTTCAGAGATCACAACTGTAAAAACAAGAATGATCACAGCAAGTAACTAGAAAAATTTGCATTTCCTGCGAAAATGCTGTGTGGATGCTGTAACGCTGAAACTGTCTGCTGAAAATAGTTGAAAATAGCTAAAGAAGCTGAAGAAATCAAAGTCAGTATTTAAAAAGGTGTTGAAATTTTAATAACTTTGCAGAACGATATCAAGTTAACAAAATGTAATAACTTAGCAGAAATGCAATAACTTAGAAGAAACATAACAATTTAGCTGAAATATTGAAAAAAAATATGTAATTTTAAAGAATGTTATACAATATTGAAAAAGCAAACTATAATACGAAAATATTTTGACTTAACAGAAACATAGTGGAAATACTTAGCAGAAAAACTATGATTTAGCCGAAATAGTATAAGATACCACAAATACTTTTTTGGAGAAAAACTACAACATTGCAGAAATCCTATGATTTAGTAGAAAAATTATAATTTACCACAAATACCATAATTTAGCAAATACTACATCAAAGCAGAAATATCATGATTTGGCACAAATACTATGTAATAGCAGATATACCATCATTTGGCAAAAATGTTATATTTTAGCACAAATACTATATTTAGCACAAATACTTCAACATAGCAGAAATACCATGATTTAGCAGAATTAATATATGATAGCAAAGTACTATAAAACAACACAAATACTAAAATTTAGCAGAAATCCAGAGGTGGGACCAAGTCATTGTTTTGCAAGTCTCAAGTAAGTCTCAAGTCTTTATCCTCAAGTCACAAGTCAAGTCTCAAGTAAAGTCAAGCAAGTCAGAGTCAAGTCATAAGTCAAGACAGACAACTTTCAAGTCAAGTCCCAAGTCCGAAACTTTGAATTTCAAGTCCTTTCAAGTCTTTTTTTTAACCCTCTGGGGTCCCGGGTATAATTGGCCGTTCTTGACTACTTTTGATTTTACTTCTATATTTCACCTTTAAAATATGTTTTTCTTGCCTTGTTTGGTATCATTATTTTCAGCACAACCTCAAATATCTGAAATTTGAGTTATTTTTTTCATTTTGGTATACTATATTAGCACAGTTGATCTAAATTCAGATAAAAAATTCAGAATCCGAGTAGAAAAAAGTTATATTTTTTTACATGTTTAAAGAATCATTTTCATAACTTGAAATGCAAATAGAAATTGTACATTTCTAAAAATTATGAACAAGTTTTGCAAACAACAAAGTTATATGGTACTATTTACCTAAAAATGCAGCCAAGGCCTCAGGCGTTTTTTATATAACCATCCATCCATCCATCCATTCGCTTCCGCTTATCCTTTTCAGGGTTGCGGGGGCGCTGGAGCCTATCCCAGCTGTCATAGGGCGAGAGGCGGGGTACACCCTGGACAGGTCGCCAGTCTGCCGCAGGGCCAACACACAGGGACAGACAATCATTCACACTCACATTCACTCGCACATTCACACCTAGTGACAATTTCGATTATCCAATTAACCTATCCCCACAAGCTGCATGTCTTTGGACGGTGGGAGGAAGCCGGAGTGCCCGGAGGGAACCCACGCAAACACGGGGAGAACATGCAAACTCCACACAGAAAGACCCCGGCCTGATGGTGGAATTGAACTCAGGACCTTCTTGCTGTGCGGCAACAGTGCTAACTACCGTGCCACCGTGCTGCCGATTTTTATATAACCATTTAAATCTATTTACAGAACAATCAGGTGTGCTGCATCAAATAAGAAGGCACACAAATTATTTGTGCCAGTCCAAAAAATGTAGTTTGTGTTCAGTATAAGACAGAGGAGAACACCACAGGCCTAAACCCTGCAGGTCTGACAACTGGAGGTGCAACAGTCCAGTTTTCTATGTGGAGACAGCGTTTACACTGGAATCTGCCTTTGACAGCTTTTTTAGATCAAATATGAAATTCAGCAGTCTAACTGACACACAATACAAAACAATAACTACACAACAAACTAACTATAGCCTCCAAACACGCTAAACGTCACTAATGTCTCACATATGAAAACTCTCTCTCTCTCTTTCTTTCGCTCGCCCGCTTTCCGTCGCGGGTGTCACTCCTAAAAACTTCCCCTTCTCCCTAAACAACCAAATGTCACATGTTGCCTTATCATTTTTTTTGATTGGCTGACATGGTAAACTCTAACACCAATAGGGAAGGGGTGTTTTTCTTTTTTCACTCGCAAGTGGAGAGCGTATGCTAGGCTGTCTGTAGAAAACGCCGTTTTTGTCTAGCATCCCTGTTGAGAATAACCTTTGCAAATAAACAACAGCTAATAATATAAGATCAAAGTATTTTATTTGATGTATTGACATAAATGACAGAAGAAAAAGGCCATGTATAGCAGGACTACTCAATTACACACTAAGGTGGGCCAGATTTTCTAACCCCAAAAAAATTTTCCAGGCTCAGACATGCAAAAGTTAAACACGACCACACACTAATTGCAAATTAAACACAGTGATTTTGAATTGTGATGTGATGGTAAAATAAATATTTGTCAGTCTAAACTGGGTTAAATCTACGGGGTTAATGATGGGGAGGAGACGGAGAGAGACTGAGTACAGCTACAGAACCCACTTTCTGAAACGGACCCTGCTCACCATTCACCGACAATTCTGAGCTAACAAGTTGCATGTTATTCTTGGATGCGCTTGCAGGACCGGATTTAAAATAGCATGACAAACATATCATACCTGTTAAAGCCAAACAGTATCATCAACGTAGCCCGAAGAACATTTGCTAATAAGATGAAGTTAGCTAAGTCAGCTGTCTCATCGTAGCAAAAAAAAAAAAAAGCAATTTCAAATGTCGGACAAAGTTGGAAGTTGTTCCATCTCCGTCTGTGATTCTCTTCTTGCATGTTTTGCATATTGCATTTCGTTTTTTGTTGACTACTTCGTAGTTTATGTACCCGAAAGAAATTACTCTTGGGAGCATTTTTGGCTCGAGCGTTTTTGTTCTTGTTTTTTTCAAATCTGGTTAATTTGATTGGCTGTGCTACAGCCCACGCTCACATACATACGGAGTGTGGTAAGAATGAATGAATGAATAAAGTGAATTAATGGTCCGCACTTTTTATGTAATATATATGTTAAATTTTAGATTTGGGTAAAATATCAAGTCTTTTCAAGTAAACAGGTTCAAGTCCAATTCAAGTCCCAAGTCACTGGTGTAAAAGTCCAAGTCAAGTCACAAGTCTTACAACCTTTTTTCAAGTCAAGTCTAAAGTCATAAAATTAATGACTCGAGTCTGACTCGAGTCCAAGTCATGTGACTCGAGTCCACACCTCTGAGAAATACTATACATAGCACAAATACTATAACATAGGATGCAGATGGGGAGAATGAGGATGATGGTGGTGATGCTAAATGCACGATAGATGAAGGAGCTTGCTTCAGAGATGAGACAGTACATGTATAAAGGAAGAGAGGTGTTCATGGAGGAAAGATGCAGATCCAAATTGAAGAATGATGCCATTGCCAGCATCTAGGGGGGGAGAAAAGAGTAGCATAGAATGGAATAGAATAGAAATGGTTTTTATTTTTACTATGCATGTACAACAAAATTTTAGGTGCTGCACACCAACAGTACAGTGCAGAAATGAAAGAGAAATAGTGAAAAAGCAGGAATAAAAATGGGGGGAAAAGCCAAATAATTTGAATAAACATGAATTAAATCGGTCTGTTCATTCTCTACATAGTTTGTATATTGAACTCCCCCCTTCCCTTTTCTCTGGAATGCCATTATGTATTTATGTATTTCTTCTATTATAATATTTTTTAATTAAAACAAAAAAGGTTTTGAGGATATTGTATAATGTGGAAATTGTAGTGTTGCCTTAGACAATAACTTGTTTTTTCCTTTAAGCCTACCTTGTTTAAGGTTTTTTTCCAGTAATACTGGAAAATAGAGTTTTACACTTTGGTGAATTATACAGTACAGTATATGATACTATCACATTACCACCAAGCCTTCTATTAAAATGTTTTAGTGTGTCAAGCAAAATGTGAGAGAAATATCTGGGACAACCATGAATTAAAGGATATACCATATTGTTTTTGAACTTCCTCTGTGATTCTCTTCACAGGAACACCGTGATGTGTAAATGATGTGCAGAGTTTTGTATAATCAAATAAACCAAAGGCATTAACTACACCGTCTGTCTTTGTCTCACCTCTACTCTGATTTAAGTTGTTCGTTTTTCCTTAGTAGCAGGAAATATGTAAAGCTGCATGTATTTACATTACATTCCAATATCCCTCAAGAAATTTCACAGCATGCAGCTGAAAACGTCAACACATATAAGCTCTGTGTTTTCTCTACTGTTGCCCTTCTTTGTCACTTGTTATATTACTTAGGAATAAAAATTATGATACATGAAGCCACCACAAAATAATAGTATGTTTAGGTACCTCTAAATATTTTTTTATTAACTGTCCATCCCCAATGTTCTGTTTTTTTCATGTGCTACCTGAAAAGCCTTAAGATATTCTGATAATATAAAACAACTGGTAGGGATTTAGTCAGAAAACTATAGTGTTTATAAAACACATACAGTATAGTGCTGTATGGATGATTTGTGTTCTATGTGATGAAAAACGATTTTGACTCAATACAGCTTTAAAACTGGACACACACACACACACACACACACGTTTTCAACAGTTTTGAGATTTTCTCATCATGTATTCAAAGTCCTAACAGATTTTTTAAATTTAAACCATAAATCAACTTTTTATAACACAGTTAGTCATAAAACTGCAGAAGTGCCATAACAGAGTGGAAATATACTTGTTTTTTAATGTAAGTTAATTTTATAATAATCAACACCAACCTTTGTTTTTCCCTCCTCCTTCTCTGTCTGTTCTCTGTGGGATTATTTGCTGAAAACACTAGAGCCTTACTCCTCTCCTCTCTGTCTAAGTATTATTTAAAAATTATTTAAAATTCAAATAAAACCATTTACACGGATGAAATAACAATTTAATAACATCTTGATGCATGCTCAATCATCCAGATAAGTAAATCTTCAAAAGTTGATTCGGTTCATCTGGACGTAGCGTTTTCAGTAGAAGAAACGTTTCATCACTCATCCAAGTGACTTCTTCAGTCTCAGCTGACTGCAGGTTTCCCCAATCTTATAAACAGTACATTTGCTGAAATGCTTTTAAGGATGCTTGTTTCCAGTCCAGGCATTACTGCCTGAATGACTGTCATGGATCGAGGTGATCCAAATGTAGGTGCAGAAGAAAGTCTTTAACTTCCCTTAAGTACAGTGGCAGTGGATGTGGGTTGGAAATGCGATGAGCTTGAACCTCAGGCGACCATCTTCATTGACCACACCATCTGTGACGGAGGACTCATCTCTCCTGTTGTCCTGCAAGAAAACAATCATATTTTTTGGAACATGAACTTAATTGCATCTTAAAACATTTTTTTCTGTCTTTGGTATGGAACAGACTGCAATTTAGACAATCTCAGGCTCCCTCCCCACCGGAGAGGTAACGTTCAATGTCCCACTTGTGAGTCTGGATAGCCCTGACCACCACCCAACATACAATAAAGTCATGAAAGCATCATTTTAAAAAGGGCTATGCAAACATGGCCAATAACTTTCATTGTATTGATGTGCAAAATGATTTGGGCACAGAACAAATTTCAGTGTTCGAAAACTTGAAGACTTCACTATATACAGTGTAGACAGTGTGGACCCTCTAAACTAAGTATGGGGGGGGGGGGGGGGGGGGAATGCAGACCAAACTGTTAAGTAACCCCCCCTTTTTTACAAGAAAAATGTTTGCGCCTATACAAATGTTTGACTGTTTGTCCGTGATTTGAAGAGCCCAGCGCTGCTCCCGACACAGGGAAACTAATTTTGCAGGGGAGACCTACCTTGGCACTTGTGCAGGTGAAGCCAAAGGGAAGATATGCTTCACCATATTTTCTAGTCTTTGGCTTGGAAGGAAGTTGGTTTGGAAACATGTTTGGCGATGCTTCATCTCCTGCTTTGCGTTTATGTGGGAGCCCCGTCAAAAACCTGTCCACAGTGTCCAAGCGCTCTTATTTTTTTTCTTTTCATACCGCGCCCCCCCCCCCCCTGCAATGGCTCTGCGCCCCCCTAGGGGCGGGCCCCACACTTTGGGAACCTCTGATCTAAAGTATGGTTAAAGTTTAGCCCGATTAATATAAATGTAACTGGCAATTGCTAATACATTGGAAAACCAAAATACTTACCAATACTTACCAGTGAGTTTATGTCTTTCTGACCAAGAGCAGGAGTGCTGGTCCCAAGACTCAAAGACAGTAAGAAATTTTATATATTGGAAGTTAACTTTTAAGAAGCGTGTAATGATTATATTTAACCTCCTAGGACCTGGCGTCCACATATGTGGACATCACATTTTGGGTTGTCTAGACCAAAATACCTAATTTTACTCTACAAGGGCCTGATATCCACTTACGAGGACATTATACTGCCACTGTTCTATCAAAATTTAAAACAAATGTTGTCATATGTGGCTCTCATTTTTAGGATTTAGGCAAAAATAAAAATTGGGTAATTCTTTGTTTTTACATTCATCAGGTCCCAATCAGCCCAAATAGCAAAGAAAAAATAAAAATGCATGCCATGAAAGAGTTCAGGTCTTAGGTGGTCTTTTTTTTTTTTTTTTTAACACATATCTCTTTAGGCCTAAACTGACAGTGCCAATACCACACATTCAGACACAGTAGTAGATGGTGTTTTAATACTATATGTGTTATTCTAATTTGGTCGTATGGGGTCTACATTGACCTTCTGTGTTGTAAGTTATAATGATTGCACAGCCATTAAGGATTAAATCAGCTTCTAAAAAATTCTGTTTTTTCTCCCTCTGCATGCTTCTTACTGTGTGCACTTCAGAAAATGTTGAGATAGTAATTCGATTTCTTTACTTAAGTAAAGGTTAAACAAGTACTGGTTCTGAAAGTGTACTCAAATTAAAATAGTAAAAAGTAGCTGGATCTTTAACCTAGCACACACTAATAGTCTCTTGTGAGCTAGCCAACACTTGCTAACATTTTTAGTTATTCATTTTGATTATTTAGAGAACAGCTGTGAGGAGGATGACAGCTCTGCTGGGTGGACTCTGAGGAGAAACACAAGCACAGACAGAGAACTCAGTGTGAACATGTGTGGGGAAAACCAGTCGGTTCTTCCTGCAACATTACAGGTGTTCTCCCATGAGACAGTCTCTCTGTGTCATGTGTTGGAGCAGCTGGTGGGATGATGTGTTCACAGGAAACCCAAAGGTGAGACTCAGACTATGTTTTCAGAAAAAAATAGAAAGTCAAAACATTTTTATCAGTTTTGTTAAAATAAAGTGTGTATTGAGAGTAATATAATATAACTTACAGTTGTTCATCTTGGTTTTTAGCAGATGAGGGAAAAGTTGGAAAAAAAAATGACATATTTAATGACATCATGTACCCACCTAAAGACATCTAATATAATGAGAGTACAAAAACATCAACAACAACAAAATAACCCACCAAATTGCCACCTAATAAAACCTGAGGCACTGACACCTGAAGTGCATAAGAAGTGAGCCTGGATCCACACCAGTGTGTGTCAATGGATGACACCTTCTACAACCCTCCACACTGTGCTGTGGAGCAACACAGGGCACAGACACAGCTCTGTTTGTGGACTAGAGCTCTGAATTCAATTCCATCCTACCCAGCACACTGTTCTCTAAGATGTCTGAACTGGGTATGCAGCACAACATCTGCCTGTGGGTTCAGGATTTCTTAATGTGGGTGGGTTTACACCACTCATCCACCCTAACAGTGTTAGAGTGCCACTCAGAATGCCCCCTGATAGGGTCTCCCATGGCAAATTGGTCCTGGGTGAGGGACCAGACAGCGAGTGATTCAAAAGACCTTTATGAGGAAAACATGAAGGGAACAGTTTACCCTACCCAGGATAGGGTTACCGGGGCCCCGCTCTGGGGCCAGGCCCGGGGAGGGTGCAGGAGGGTGAGCATCTGGTGGCCGGGCCTTAGTCCATGGGGCCCGGCCGGGCACAGCCTGAAAAGGGGACATGGACTCATCCTCCCACAGGCCCACCACCCACAGGATTTGCTGTAGGGGTCGGTTGCATTGTGTGCCGGGCGGCGGCCAGGAGCGGAAGCCCTGGCGGACTGATCCCCGACTACCAAGACTGGCAATTGGGACATGGAATGTCACCTCTCTGGTGGGGAAGGAGCCTGAGTTACTGTGTGAGGTTTAGAGGTACCGGCTAGATATAGTCGGGCTCACCTCTACGCATGGCTTGAGCTCTGGAACTAGTCTCCTGGAGAGGGGCTGGACTCTGTCTTAACCCTTTAAACCGGTCGGAGGGGACATGCTTCATTTTGCCTAACTATTTTTAAATCCCGGTAGCACTGCAACCACGTAAGCTAGCGCAATAAATTTTTTTGCATATGAAACCGGAGTTGTACTTACATCTTCTGCCATCAGCTTGTCCTAGGTCACAGTTTCCTTCCACATATAGCTTTGCAAAAACTACATAAAAAGCACTTGCAGCAACAAAAACATAACATTCCAGAAACACGCTTTGCCGATCCAATCAGCTGTTTGTAACACTTCCTATGTCTTCCTACGTCCACCATGACCTGCCCGAAACCGGAAGTGACATCATTTTGCGGAAATGTAGTTTTTTATCATCGGAGCCTTATGAGCCTATACTTGTGTTTTTAAAAGTTATGTTTGACTTTATGACTTTCTGTGTCATTTCTGGGATGCTTAGGACTCATATTGCACTGCTGGAAATAGTTTATTTTGATGCATATGCTGTTATTTTGCAAATTTGCATTATAATATTTATTTTTGTTTTTCCTGCAGTATATGAAAATTGGTGTATTTCAAAAATAAAACTATGAAGACACTTAAAATAAATCTCCTGTGGTGGGAAACTATTTTGTGCAACTTTTTTGTATTTACAGTTTTGAGGGACAAGCCTCTTAAATTTCTCTAACTAGAAATATATGTTAAAAAAACAAAAACGATTTTCAATTTTTTTGTAGTTTATTGCACTTTTTTGCAATTTATGTAATTACTATGCACTTAATGCATACATATTATTAAAATTTGGGCTATAATGGTTGTATTGATGTATATCAACTTGAAATGCTCCCAAAAATGGCACTACAGCATGTAAAAATATAATATAAGCTCTGGTGGACTTGGTTCTATGGTAGGTCTTAAAGGGTTAAAATGGTAAATGGCCTGTATTTGTATAGCGCCTTACTAGTGGCTGAAGCAAAAACTCGGGTGTGGGAGGAATTCGGAGAGACCATGGAAAAAAAACTTTTGGACTGCCTTGAAGAGATTGTGGCAAACTATCAGGCGACTCAGGAGGGGAAAGCAGTGCTCTACCTGTACCGTGTATAGTGCTGGTGGAGCGCTGCTGAATTCAACTGAGAAAATTGTCGGGCGGTGGAAGGAATTCTTCGAAGATCTCCTCAATCCCACTGGCACGTCTTCCATGGAGGAAGCAGAGTCTGGGGATGAGGATCACGGATACTGGGTGGCCTCTCCCTTAGAGATAGCATGAGAGGTCCAGCCATCCTGGAGGGGCTCCTCCACATCGAAAGGAACCAGTTGAGGTGGTTCAGGCATCTGACATGGATGCCTCCTGGGTGAGGTGTTCCTCCGGGCACGTCCCACTGGGAGGAGGTCCCAGAGCAGATCCAGGACATGCTGGAGAGATTATATCTCTCGGCTAGCTTGGGAACGCCTTTGTGTTCCCCTGGACAAGCTAGAAGAGGTGGCTGGGAGAGGGAGGTCTGGGCTTCTCTGCTTAGGCTGCTGCCCCCGTGACCAGGCCCCGGATAAGCGGAAGATGATGGATGGATGTTTCTTTGATTTGATCAGTTTTTAAAATAAACTGTTTTTATAGAATGACAGAAACATGAGATGCTAAATGTCTTTAATATTTTATACATTGAGTACCATTGGATGATCATTTATTTAGCCAGACATTAGAAAAATCACATTAAGAAAGAGAAATCAAACATTTGGATTCATTTTACTGATCTCAGACCTTTCGAAAATGCAGAGAAGCTGGTTGTGAACTGAGCTTCAGAGAAGCACAACATACTGATATTCACTATGAAGCTTTGAATGGAAAAAGACAAAGAAACAACATGTGGATCCTGTAATAATGGTAGATTCCATCTTTTAAGGACTGAAGAGGAAGAGATTTACAAGGAATCATTTAGAAGAGTTTAAAACATGAACTGATTGAATCCATGAATCTGAAAACATGTTTCTGAGTGAAAGAGACAGGGTTGTATAGAGTGAACTATCTGTTCATCAGTCAGAGTGTTTCTCTAACAGGAGGACACTCTTTACACACAACTCAGCACAGACAGACTGACGAACCAGAAGACCAGAACATAAACCCAGGATAAAGAGTTTCAGTGAATGGGGTGTTGAAGGTGTGGAGGTGGATCAGAGAGTCAGAGGAGACTCTGTAGAAGGACAGAGTGCCAGCAGGACAGTCCACATACACTGCTACTCTTTTAGAGATGGAGGAGGAGGAGGAGATGGGTGTTTGTATGTTATTGTGAAGGGCAGACCGAGGACCATCTTCAGAGCAGATCAGACTCCAGGACCCATGATTCCATCCAAACACACAGTCATCACTGCCTCCTTTCCTTCTGATTCTTCTGTAACTCACTGATATATAAACTTCTCCTCTCCACTCGACCTCCCAGTAACAACGATCAGTCAGACCATTTCTACACAGCAGCTGAGGACGAACATCAAATCTGTCTGAATGATCAGGATATAACTGAACCTCCTTCACACGCGTCACCTTCCTATTGTTGTCAGACAGTTTGAGGTCTGTGTGTACTGTGTTTGTGTCGATTGTGAGTTGACAGGAATCTGATGGAGAGAACAAACACAATCCAGCTGCAGTTATTGATCCATCAATTATTCATTGATTGACACTTTGATGAGGACTCCTGACACCAGAGATGTGAATGAGTGATGTGAAAGTTTGAAGACGATTGAATGTGTGCTGCTTTGTTTTGATGAATGACATTAAAAACACACTTACACTTCCTCAGACCTGGTTTCAACCATCGGGTTCCAGCAGGCTCCACCCTGAAAGGAGGAGGAGGGTCAGACCAGCACAGTCTCTTTCAGCATGCACACATGGACATTACATCGCTCTCATACACATACTCATAGACACTTATAGGATCAGTCCAACATTTTCACAAGTACACTTCAATCCATACGTGGTTCAAACTCCTGATTATTTGCACTGATCAGATATTTTTGAGGTATCTGTTGTTTCTGTTCTTTGCAGTTGATCTTGAGGTTAATTTCTGTCATCAGTTGATTGAGCAGTTAATGATCTTGGAATTTAGTTGTTTTGCTTTGCATTAGACTGTAGGATTTAATCTTAAAATTAGACTGATCCTGGATCTGTCAGTATACCACTGTATTGAATGAAATATGATTGATTCAAACTGTTGCTTTCATTATCTTTATATTCATCTTCTGTTTAGCTGGAAAGGACAACTCCCTGCCTTTGCTGCCAGCTATTTTTCTCCTCTTGGTGTCAGTGTGGTTACTGTACATGACCTCTGACCCCTGAGTGAGTGCAGCACTGTTTTCATGTGTCTTAATGCCACCTGAAATCCGTTCATGTTCTGATTTAACAGCAGATTTCTCCACATCCACAAAGGGAAATTTCTGCCTCTGTCTCACAAACAGTGGACCATATATTTGTTTTTGAATATTTAATGTTGAAACTATTAAGGGACCAGTGTATTTCCTCAGCAAACATTCTGATCCTCATTTTAGTACTCTGAATTGTTCTGCTGTGTGTTACCTCTCCTCCTGTCCTCTGAAAGTCTGAAAATTCATTTGTCATTAAGAATACTTCCAGTCTGAGTTGTCACATTACTGACAACTCAATAATAACAAACTGGGAAGAAGAAAATCATTCATTTTACAATATTTATTCTATTCCATCAAAATAGAACAATACATATTAAATTGTGACTGCTGTACAAACTTAAATATGTGAAGAAGGCAGGTAACACTGATCCTTGAATATTTGACTTATATTTACAAACATTTAACTACATATACTTCACTGTGATATAAAAACCATTGTAGATCAATACATTTCTTGACTAATAATGACCTAAAAACACAGCTCTGTCTCCCCATGTTCACATATTCCAATTAGCACTTCAGGAACTATCTGAAGTCTGCATGAACCATGTGAGGTTCCCTCAATCTGAGCGTCCACTGACACAACTCTCCATTCAGCAAATGTCATTCTGAAAGTGCTATAACTAAGTTTAAGAATATAATCCACCCACTGCTATCATCTTCAATGCCCTGTACCAACACAGAGCACAGCAGCTACCTGAACACTACTCAAACAGATGTCGATCATCTTGTTAATAATTTTACCTCCTCACTACGTACGACTCAAATCAGAAGTGGCTGAATGACACAGGAAATGTTTCCAGCTCTTCCTCCTCCTTCAGACATTCTCTCCATACCTGAGGATGTCCAGTCTCCAACGTGGATCCTTCTGTCCAGCCAACAGCAGCTTCATTCCTGAGCCTCCTGGATCATTGTAACTCAGGTCCAATTCTCTCAGATGGGAGGGGTTGGAACTCAGAGCTGAGGCAAGAGAAGTACAACCTTCCTCTGTGATCAGACAGCCTGACAGACTGCAGACACACAAAACAACTAATCTGTCAATAATGACTTTCTGTTTGTTAGACACAATAACATCTGTCCATTTCCATCCATTTAATTTAATTTAACTTTATTCATAAGTGACAGTTCCAAACAGACAATGACAGTCATCTCAAGCTGTTTTACAGTGTAAGGTCACACCCTACAATATTAGAAATAAACATCCAACCATCAGACAGTCCACCGTGTGCAGCGTTTGGTGATGGTGGGAAGGAAGAACTCCCTTTTACAGAAAGATCCTACCAGTGAAAACAGACTCCAGAGGGACCACAGGGTTCAGTGCTAAGACCAATACTGGGGGTGGGGGTTAACAGTAGGAAAAAAAAGATTGCAACTTTGCTTGTGGATCCCCACTCTGGTATATTGGGGCATTAATGAATTCAGCAAGATTTCTTGAACTAAGAGCTACTCCATGAAAAGGCGGGGTGGATACCATCTCTTATAACAAGACCAGCTTTAACTCAGAAATTCTATCAAATATCTACAGGGAGTGCAGAATTATTAGGCAAATGAGTATTTTGTCCACATCATCCTCTTCATGCATGTTGTCTTACTCCAAGCTGTATAGGCTCGAAAGCCCACTACCAATTAAGCATATTAGGTGATGTGCATCTCTGTAATGAGAAGGGGTGTGGTCTAATGACATCAACACCCTATATCAGGTGTGCATAATTATTAGGCAACTTCCTTTCCTTTGGCAAAATGGGTCAAAAGAAGGACTTGACAGGCTCAGAAAAGTCAAAAATAGTGAGATATCTTGCAGAGGGATGCAGCAGTCTTAAAATTGCAAAGCTTCTGAAGCGTGATCATCGAACAATCAAGCGTTTCATTCAAAATAGTCAACAGGGTCGCAAGAAGCGTGTGGAAAAACCAAGGCGCAAAATAACTGCCCATGAACTGAGAAAAGTCAAGCGTGCAGCTGCCAAGATGCCACTTGCCACCAGTTTGGCCATATTTCAGAGCTGCAACATCACTGGAGTGCCCAAAAGCACAAGGTGTGCAATACTCAGAGACATGGCCAAGGTAAGAAAGGCTGAAAGACGACCACCACTGAACAAGACACACAAGCTGAAACGTCAAGACTGGGCCAAGAAATATCTCAAGACTGATTTTTCTAAGGTTTTATGGACTGATGAAATGAGAGTGAGTCTTGATGGGCCAGATGGATGGGCCCGTGGCTGGATTGGTAAAGGGCAGAGAGCTCCAGTCCGACTCAGACGCCAGCAAGGTGGAGGTGGAGTACTGGTTTGGGCTGGTATCATCAAAGATGAGCTTGTGGGGCCTTTTCGGGTTGAGGATGGAGTCAAGCTCAACTCACAGTGCTACTGCCAGTTTCTGGAAGACACCTTCTTCAAGCAGTGGTACAGGAAGAAGTCTGCATCCTTCAAGAAAAACATGATTTTCATGCAGGACAATGCTCCATCACACGCGTCCAAGTACTCCACAGCGTGGCTGGCAAGAAAGGGTATAAAAGAAGAAAAACTAATTACATGGCCACCTTGTTCACCTGATCTGAACCCCATTGAGAACCTGTGGTCCATCATCAAATGTGAGATTTACAAGGAGGGAAAACAGTACACCTCTCTGAACAGTGTCTGGGAGGCTGTGGTTGCTGCTGCACACAATGTTGATGGTGAACAGATCAAAACACTGACAGAATCCATGGATGGCAGGCTTTTGAGTGTCCTTGCAAAGAAAGGTGGCTATATTGGTCGCTGATTTGTTTTTGTTTTGTTTTTGAATGTCAGAAATGTATATTTGTGAATGTGGAGATGTTATATTGGTTTCACTGGTAAAAATAAATAATTGAAATGGGTATATATTTGTTTTTTGTTAAGTTGCCTAATAATTATGCACAGTAATAGTCACCTGCACACACAGATATCCCCCTAAAATAGCTAAAACTAAACACAAACTAAAAACTACTTCCAAAAACATTCAGCTTTGATATTAATGTGTTTTTTGGGTTCATTGAGAACATGGTTGTTGTTCAATAATAAAATTATTCCTCAAAAATACAACTTGCCTAATAATTCTGCACTCCCTGTATTAAGGCCCTGTTGCAGTTTCAAATTTGTTTCAGTATCACCTGATCTGGCCCCAGGAATATGTTGACCTATGGTTGTGTCCAAATTCACATTTCTAAAAACAGAGTCACCAATATGAAATTATGAATTTTAAAAAAGTAAAGAGTCTGGTGATACAAAAACGTAAATAAAAGTTAAATTTAGAGGTTTAGGTTAAGGTTTTTGTTTGTGCCATACCACAATAAAGATGTTAAATGTACATTGATGAAAAAGGCTGAATCCTGACCTCAGATTTTCCAGTGTACAATTTGGACTCTTTAATCCAGCACACAGAAGCTTTACTCCAGAGTCTTGCAGGTTGTTGTTACTAAGGTCCAGCTTAATCACAGTAGAGGACTGGGAGATGAGAAAGGAGCACAGAGCCTCACAGCTTCTCTTTGAGAGATTACATCCAGACAGTCTGAAAATCAATTATATTTGTGATGAAATGAAATTATTTTTTGATTCAAGCTACTACAAGAAAAATATTTCCACATGGACTTAATTGATAAGAATAAAAATACATTAAAATTAAAGTCTGGAAAGAATATGTGTAAAAAAAATGTATTTGTTTTGAAACAACACACTTATACCTCTGTATTTAAACCAGAAAGGAGCTGGTACAATTAGTAAAATACATACTTTCCAAATTAGAATATACGTGTTTTAGCTCAGATTTGAATTCAAGTAGTTAATGGACAGCTGTGGGTCCACTATAGAGTAAGTCTGGATAGTGCCTTTATAAAGGCTACACACAAAAAAAGTTTTAGAAATGCTACCACTTTATGAAGCTATAAACAGCACATTGAACTGATACTTTAAGAACAAAAGTATGAGAAAATATTTACTTACAGAGCTTTTTTAGAGACTTTGACCACTGGCAGCAGCCTCAGAAGAGCCTCCTCTGAAGCAGAGTATTTCTTCAGGTTAAACTCATCCAGATCTTTTTCTGATGACAGTGAGATGAAGACCAGAGCTGACCACTGAGCAGGAGACAGTTTATCTGTGGAGAGACTTCCTGAACTCACGGACTGTTGGATCTCCTCCAGTAGAGAACGATCATTCAGTTCATTCAGACAGTGGAACAGATTGATGCTTTTCTCTGCAGACAGATTCTCACTGAGCTTCTCCTTGATGTACTGAACTGCTTCTTGATTGGTCGGTGAGCTATTTCCTTTCTGATTCAGACCTTGTAGGAGTGTCTGATTACACTGCAGCGAAAGACCCAGGAGGAAGCGGAGGAACAAGTCCAGGTGTCCATTTGGACTCTGTAAGGCCTCGTTCACAGCACACTGGTGGAGAGATTTTAAACTCTTTATCTTTTCAATTAATTTAGGCCATGTGGAGGATGTTTGTTCTTCCAGCAGATTGACACCAGAGTTGAGGAAGGTCAGATGGACATGAAGAGCAGCCAGAAACTCCTGAACACTCAGATGGATGAAGCAGAACACCTTGTCCTGGTACAGTCCTCTCTCCTCTTTGAAGATCTGTGTGAAAACTCCCGAGTACACTGAGGCTGCTCTGATATCGATGCCACACTCTGTCAGGTCTGATTCATAAAAGATCAGGTTTCCTTTCTGCAGCTGATCAAAAGCCAGTTTTCCCAGAGACTTAATCATCTTCCTGCTCTCTGGACTCCAGTGTGGATCTGTCTCAGCTCCTCCATCATACTTGACCTTCTTCAATTTGGCCTGAACCACCAGGAAGTGGATGTACATCTCAGTCAGGGTCTTGGGCAGCTGTCCTCCCTCTCTGGTTTCCAGCACATCCTCCAGAACTGTAGCAGTGATCCAGCAGAAGACTGGGATGTGGCACATGATGTGGAGGCTTCGAGCTTTCTTGATGTGGGAGATGATGATGCTGATGTGCTCCTTAGCTCTGAATCTCTTCCTGAAGTACTCCTCCTTCTGTGGGTCAGTGAACCCTCTGACCTCAGTCACCATGTCAACACAGCCAGGAGGAATCTGATTGGCTGCTGCAGGTCGTGTTGTTATCCAGAGGCGAGCAGAGGGAAGCAGTTTCCCTCTGATGAGGTTTATCAGCAGCACATCCACTGAGGTGGACTTTCTAGGGTCAGTTAGGATTGTAGTTTTGTGGAAGTCCAGAGGAAGTCGACACTCATCCAGACCATCAAAGATGAACAGAACCTGGAAGTCTTTAAAGCTGCAAATTCCTGCTTCTTTAGTTTCAGTAAAGAAGTGATGAACAAGTTCCACCAAGCTGAACTTTTCCTCTTTCAGCACATTCAGCTCTCTGAAAGTGAATGGAAATATGAACTGGATGTCCTGGTTGGCTTTGTCTTCAGCCCAGTCCAGGCTGTATTTCCGTGTTAAGACTGTTTTCCCGATCCCAGCCACTCCCTTTGTCAGCACTGTTCTGATTGGTTCATTTCTTCCAGGTGAGGCTTTAAAGATGTCTTCATGTCTGATTATTGCTTCTAGACTGTCTGGTTTCCTGGATGCTGTTTCAATCTGTCTGACCTCATGTTCATCATTGACCTCTGCAGTCCCTCCCTCTGTGATGTGGAGCTCTGTGTAGATCTGATTCAGGAGGGTTGGGTTTCCTGCTTTAGCGATGCCCTCAAACACACACTGGAACTTTTTCTTCACTGCAGATTTAAATTTATGCTGATGCCACTGGAGGTTTCTTGTGGATGCTCCTAAAGGGCCCAATAGGCAAAATACATCAATAAATGACTCATGAAGTGCATATATTTTGAATGTATTGTGTTTATTTATTGAGACATCGTTGAATATTTTAGCAGCCTAAATAATTTGAGAATAATTCACTTCTCTGTAGATGCTCAACCAAGTCCTTCTGCTTCATTCTCTTCAGGAAGTCCAATGTAATCGTCACAAAGGCTTCTCTGATGTTTTTACTCTGCTCTTCATCCTTTCCCAGTAATACTTCCTCATCCTTGCATTGACTCTTTAAGCATTCTAGATCATCTGCACCCAGGTCTCTCTGGATCTTCTTCAGTTCATTCTTTACAAAAGTGATTATTTTGTCCTCCAGTATCTGGAACAGAAAACTTTATGAATGAGCCAATCATCCGCAGCCTCAACCAGTTACAAGGAGAAGAAAAAATAAGAGCATAGGTAGAGCTGGGTTCCTGGGATTCAGTTTAATTATGCGCAATACACACGATCCCAAATAAAATATGAAGTTTTATAAAGAACTTCAGAAAATTCCTGTTGTTCAAAAGAGTATGCATCACATAAAAATGTACAACAAAGATTGTATCTGCAGCTAAATCTAGATATTATTCAACAGTAATTGTCACAGTGAATGGAGTGAGCCGTGTGGGCGAAATAAAGGAGGATCCACGCGCAGGCACTCTCTGAGATGTGAAGGTGGTTTATTGTAACATAAAACACAAGGGGAAAAATGGCAAAACAGAGCTAAAGCTAAACTATACTGTAACAAAACTAAACTACAAAACAGCAAACCAGAACACGAACATGAAGGAGAGTCAGCAGAGGCATATGGAGTATGATAGCAGGGAGGACACACGGAATGAAACACAGACTAGCAACTAGTACAAAAGTAGACAGGACTTAAATACACACAGAAGAACACAAGGAGATTACAAATAGGTGGGGAACACAGCTGAGTGTAATGGACAAGACGAGACAGGGGAAGCAAAACAGAATACACTGACATGAGACAAACCTTCACAACAAAACAGGAAACAGAGATGTGAACTTGACACTGAACTAAACCTATACCAAACACGAGACACAACATAAGAACTAATCCCTCACCAAGAACCCAACATTTACTTTTTCTAGGTAATCCATATTTAAAAATTAAAAATTAAAAAAAACAAACAACCCAACTCTGTTGATGTGCAACTTTACTCTCACTTTCTAGTGTGGTGGATTTTATTATGACATATACACCTGTATACACTAGACATGTAGTCATTTTTACTTATTACATTATCTAATCATATATACTCATATATAATATGCACACTTACACTGGAGTGTTTTATATAATGGAATCAATGTGTTAAGCATTTAATCTGCATGTTTAAATCACAAGACCCACAAATTCTGGTCAAATATTACCTAAAAGTATATTAACCCTTTCATGCATGAATTATGAAAAACTCAATCAGGATTTTTTTTGTTAAGTATTTTTATTCATCCTTAGGCATTAAAAGATGAATAAAAATCCATCCATCTTCTTCCGCTTATCCGGGCTCAGGTTACTTGCGCAGAAGCCAGAGCAGAGAAGCCCAGACCTCCCTCTCCCCAGCCACCTCCTCCAGCTTATCCGGTGGAACAAGGCATTCCCAGGCCAGCCGAGAGATATAATCTCTCCAGCGTGTCCTGGGTCTGCCTCGGGGCCTCCTCCCGGAGGGACATGCCCGGAATAACTCACCCAGGAGGCGCCCAGGAGGCATCCTTGGCAGATGCCTCAACCGCCTCAACTGTCTCCTTTCGATGTGGAGGAGCAGGGGCTCTACTCTGAACCCCTCCCAGATGGCCGAACTTCTCACCCTATCTCTAAGGGAGAGGCCAGCCACTATTCGGAGGAAGCTCATTTCCGCTGCTTGTATTTGCAATCTCATTCTTTTGTGAACAAGACTCCGAGATACTTAAACTCCTCCACTCCGGGTCAAGGACTCCCTGACCCGGAGTGGGCACTCCACCCTTTTCTAGCTGAGGACCATAGCCTCAGATTTGGAGGTGTTAATTCTTATTCCCACCGCTTCACACTTGACTGCGAACTGTTCCAAAGTGAGCAGGAGGCCATCAGTCGATGAAGCCAACAGAACCACATTATCTGGTCCGTCCTCGGTCCTGCTCTTTTCTCTTTGTACATGTTGCCGTTGGGATTAATTTAAAATATTAAATTATATGATTTATTAAAAATATTACATCTCCTTTCACTGTTATGCCAGTGATATCCAGATTTATTCACCTTGAAATCCGATGTGTGTGCTTCTTTGCAACCTCTGTTCAACTGTCTGCATGAAGCTTAAATTTGGTTATCACATAATTTTCTTACACTGAACAAGAGTAAAACTGAAATCATAGCTTTTGATAGTCACACCCAGACCAGTTAGCTGATGCCCTAGGCCCTCTCACTAGCCATCTCTCGCTCACTAAGAAACCTCGGAGTGTTCCTGGATAGCTCTTTTAAACTTGAGAAACAGGTCTCCACTGTGGTAAAAAACAGCTTTTAGCAGTTGCGTCAGATATCCAAAGCCGCTCCTTCTTTTAAAGGACCTTGAAAAGCTTATCCATGCATTTATTACATGCAGATTGGACTACTGTAACTCCCTCTACTTGGGCCTCCAAAAATCTTCTCTTTACCGGCTTCAGTTAGTTCAGAATGCAGCTGCTGGTCTCTTAACAGGTACGAGAATCTATGAACACTTCATTCCAATTTTAGCCAACTTACATTGGCTCCCTGTTAAATATCATATAGATTTTAAAATTCTTTTGTTCACTTTTAAAATTCTAAATAATTTAGCGCCCAACTATCTTTCCGAAGTCCTCCACTTGTACAATCCCAATAAAGCACTTAGATCGTCCAATCAGATGCTCCTAGCACAACCTAGGACTCGAATGAAGTCGAGAGGTGACCGGGCCTTTGCAACCGTAGCACCTAGACTCTGGAATAACCTCCCCCTCATATTGGTACCACCGAGTCTAGAAAGTCTTCTTTTTACTTTGGCTTTTGATTCTAACTAGTTGGCTGTTATCTCACTTGCTGTGTTGTCACCTATTGTTTCTTGTCCTGTTTTATTGTTTTGTCTTAATTGTCTCATGCTTTTACTGACTGTGGTCAACTTTGTTGTTTTTAATATGTGCTATATAAATATATTTTGATTAGATTTTTTGATTTGATCCATGAAAAGCAGAGATGAGATTCTGAGACCACCCCAGTGAAAGCCTTCCGCTACTTGGCTGTGCAGAGAAATTCTGTCCATAAAATTTATGAACAGAATTGGTGACAGCCCTGGCAAAGCCGATCATCCAGCAAGAATGAGTCCGACTTGTTGCCAGCTATGCGGACCAAGCTCTTGCAACGGTTGTAAGAGCTTGGTCAGCCCTTTTCATTGCCTATACAGTAAACAAAACTGACCCCCAGGGTGTGAGGGCCCACTTATTGCTGCTTGCAGCTTTAATTATTATGGTTTTCCACATTTAATCCCGTTTTTGAGGACTTCAACCACTAACATTCTGTTCAAAAGATAACGCTTGCTCTACCTTATGAGCCAGAACCCAGGCACCCAGTAGTTGTTGTACATTTACAGACCATAAATATGGAGTCCAGGTGTGTTTTATTTTGCTGGGCAGACTGACCACTGGGAACCTCTGAGCTCTCCTGGTCCACTCTGTGGAGGAAACATGAAGAGTCAGAATAATAAAACAAAATACTAAAACCTAAAATGCTGCCTAAGAGGTGCTGGTCCTCTGTATTAAAGAAGAAGAAAAAAAAAAACACTACCAATGTTGCTAATGCTTGGAGCTATCTGACAGAAAGACATTATTAAATAATCTTGTTATGTTAACATTAACCCTCTGGGGTCCAGGGTATAATTGGCTGTTTTTTATTACTTTTGATTTTACCTCTATATTTCACCTTTAAAAGCTGCTTATCTTGCCTTGCTGAAAACACAAATTAAAACATTGTATAAAAATTACAATCATCAACTCAAATACTTGGTTCTAATTGAATATAAATTTGTAAGAACTGTGTAGAGCATGAATCAGTCTGTGTCAGATCCTGAATTTAAAATTTCCACTGAAGTCACGGGTAAGAGGCAAGTGGAACCAAGATCTAAGCCATTTGCTGTTTGAAGTTTGCAAGGATGCACATAACTGGTCCGCATGTTTTCCGAGAATACGTCCCAGATAGCAAGGAGACATTGAACAGATGTTGATTTTCCATCTGAACCATCAGAATCGTCAGGATTGAAATGTCAACACAAAACCAATGTTGAAACAACATTGAAATACTGATGAAACCTGACACTGACATTGAAATAACATTGATTCACTGTTGTTCTGTCATTGTTGATTGTTGATCTATTTATAGTTGACAATCACGTTGAAAAACCATCGATTTATGGTTGAGCGGGAAATAAAAGCTGCTACCACTTGGACTATTCCATAGCACCCCTCTCACAGTGGTACATCCCATCAGGCAGCGGGAAATTCCATTTAAGCTCAGCAGAGTTGTCCGGACATTTTGTCAGAACACCGAAGACAACAGTTTCTGCACGGCACTCTTGGCTGTATCAGGTAAGAATGTAAGAATTTAGTTATTCGTTATTTGAAGGTCGACGTATGTATGATATCAATAAAGCTAACTTAAACAGAAGGAGAAAAGTATAAATTTCACAGACAACACCAACGCTGAACAAAGAAAATATTTTCATGTCATACATTCATGTCTTTCCGTTATAAAGCTACAAAGGTGCTTTTGTTAGCCCTGCGGTCGGCTTGCCCACCGTGTACCCCGACTCTCGCTCTATGGCTGCTGTATGCAGAGTTAAATCCCTCAAACGATTTACAAATGTATGCAATATGATTCAGAAACGTAAAGTTGCCTATACGGATGTGTCTACGGATGTGTACAATGCTTGTGTTAAATTTGAAGATTTGACCGCACCCGCTCCCATTTATAAACACGTGAGTCACCTGAGACCGAATGATCACGTGACATGCCCACATGATTTTCCGTGACTTCAATAATGAATGTTCCCTACCTGGAACTTATCTTGAATAACATGTTTTTCCTCTTTTTATTTACATTGTGTTTCGTGTTTTGTTTTTTTCATTTTCTCATTTCAGATCAGTAAAGTACCTTCCACCCATAAACAAGTAAGATACTCATGTCTTCAAATTATTGTTAGTTTTAACCATTTTTAACCAGTTACAGACTCTGATGATGAGCAACCTCCAAAATAAAAGGTTTCCCCAGGACCCATGTGTGAAAGTACCAGGTAATAATGTAATGGTGTGTGTGTGTGTGTGTGTGTGTGTGTGTATTAGTTTCTAGTTTCAGAATTCTTTATTCTGGCTTCAGATGCAAAGTTCAGAGCTCACAGTTCACGGTCTTCATTTTTATCCCTGCAAGAATCCACAAGAAGAATCTACAAACCTCCATGAAGGCAAACTTCTTAGCAGGACATCAAAGCAGCGCTCACGTGGAGTCAGCCTGAGTGGAAGTCCCTTGCTACACTGTGTTTGAAGCAAAGCATAAAGGAGACACCTGCTGTGGCAGCTGGAGTCCTACAGACACTCATCCTCTTCACTACTGAAACTCCTCCTGCAACATCCATTCTTTACACTCTGACTGCTGTGTTTATGGAAACGCTATGACACACACAGCTTCACATATGAACAGAGAAATGTGTGTGAAAAAGAGCTGAGCAGCTGACATTAAACATGAGTCACAACAACATTTACACACACATATACCTCTCTGCAAGAGAACACACATCTGATTTAAAGTCAACAACTTTCTTTGACTGCTGTTTCTGTAGGAAAACTTTGTTTCCATTCTGAAAGAATTATAATATTATGCAGTATTAATATTTCTGATGTCAAACATTTTTTCACCAATCAAAGCCACTCAGCTGCTCCTCAAACATTTAGTATGTTTCATGTTTCACTTCCTGTTTGCTGGAGTGGATTTTTAGTTGTTTAGAAACCAAAGGCTTGTTTTTAAGAGACAGTTTAAATGGGACTGAGGGAATGATGCGTCTGCACTGGAGTTTATATCCAACAACATCAAGCAGTTAAATCAAAGAGTTCATGTTACTAACAGCTCACCTCTCTGCAGCAGACAGAGGCTGGACTTTAAAATGAATGTAGCGATCATTGGACGCATCACTCTTTAAGGACACAGAGCTGGGTGGAGATCCAGGTTGGTTCCTGTGAATAATAATGGAGCAGTGATGTGAGTGCTGTGCTGTGACATGGAGAAGAGTCATAGAGAGTTAGAGATGGTCATCTCACCTCTGAGCTTTGGTCTGGCTCTCATCTTCCCCACACAGAGTGGTTTTAGAGGGAGGGACTCCCTCCTCTCTGTCCTTACACCGATCCATGCTGCTAAATTTACATCCACATCAGCTCACACACTTTCTACCTTCACCTGCAGAGGAAACACAAATCATTCATGTGCACATGAACTGAAACCCTCCTTTCCATCATGTGTGCTGTCCAAATATCAGCTGCTTCTTAACTGCTTCATCTCAGTATCAGCTGAATGCAGACAGCAGTGTGAAGCAGAGGAAGCTGCCATCAGCTGTTCTACTTCTACTATCAGTCCCATAGAAGGAGCCGTGAAGCACACAGGATGCATTCATGATACACACCGATTCACTGTTAATAAGAAGCCTATTTCATCTAGCAACCTTCTGTGTCTGTGAGTTCAGGATTAATGTGGGCAGTCAATCAGAGGTGCTGGTTAAACATTGCTTTCATTTTTAGCCCGGAAGTTATCTTCTAGAGTGATCGCTTTTCAATCAAATGAACAGTTAGACATTTCATCAGCTAAATGCAGCGTCATCAGTCTGAAAAAGTTCAGTTTAGTGTCATGAACAGCAAAGAAATCTATCAAACCTTTAGAGTAGATATTTGCGTAGCAGGAACAGCAGTCAGGTTCCTTTAACAACATACTTCAAGTTCCTGACTTTAATGTGAAAAGTGAAACTTGCCTCTTATCTCCTTTGACCATTTCTTCCCTTTTTCCATTTAGGCTGAATTCCAGCGACATAGGGTAATTGCACTTTAGATTCATTAAATCTGCCATTCAAGTTCTCACAAACCAACAGGTTCATGAAGCAGACACAGCTTTACTTCACAAAATGCGCTCTCTGGGCTCTAACTAGTGCAGACATGATCTCGTGAAAAACCTAAAAAAAAAAGTCTTTGTCTCTACACAGACGGTCACAGGGAAAACAATCACTGCTGGTATGTCTGTGAAGGTTCTCAGTCATCCAGGTCATCGTAGTCAAAGGAGTTTGCAAAGAAAAGCGTCTGGACTTCTTTGAGTTGCTTGAAGACGTTTCACCTCTCATCCAAGAAGCTTCTTCAGTTCTAAGGTCAAATGGCCGAGAGTCCCAGATTTAAACCCAGTGGGAGTATCCCCCCAAGGAGGGACAAAGGACCCCCTGGTGATCCTCTAATCACATGCGCCAAGGTGTGAAAGTGGGTGTGGGACCTAATCAGCCAGGGTTTCGGGTGAGCTCATTGTGAAACCTGGCCCCACCCTATCATGTGATTTCCTGAGGTCAGATGGCCCAGGATGTGAGTGGGCGTTAAGGCGTCTGGGGAGGGAACTCAAAACTGGATTATAGATGGCAGACAGTTGGTGTCGTAAACCACCGCCTCTGTTCAAAGATGGTCGCTCACAGTGGACATAGATGGCCTCTTTCACTCCTCTTTCAAACCATCTGTCCTCTCTGTCCAATATGTGAACATTGGCATCCTCGAAAGAGTGACCTTTATCCTTAAGATGCAGATGGACTGCTGAGTCTTGTCCTGTGGAGGTGGCTCTTCTATGTTGTGCCATGCGCTTGTGAAGTGGCTGTTTGGTCTCTCCAATGTAGAGGTCTGGGCATTCCTCGCTGCACTGTACAGCATACACCACTGTACAGTGGTGTACAGGCTTGTACAGCATACACCACTGCTGGTATCAGTGTGAGTGTCAGCAGTCAGAGAAAGTTCACACAGTGGAGGCAGATATATTAAAACATCATTATTACAAGAGTAACAAGAAGCAGTATTTGTGGTTATCAAACTGAATTAACAATTTTCATTTTTCAGGTTGATGATTGTGGGTCACTTTTACTCATGTCCAATACCATGGCAATGTATATGCTGCTGACTGAGAATAAGCAGGACTTGACCTGAATCAGAATCAGAGTATCTGATTTCTAACCCTGTAGTCACTAGTAGTAGCCTGATTTATTTCACTGAATGTTTCTTCAAAGCTCATTTCAACATGTCGAAATCATGAATGAAAGTGCAGACTGACAGTGGATCACATGATGTTTAAGGTAGAGATGGCACGATACCGCTTTTTTATGTCCGATACCGATACCGATATCATAAATTTGGATATTGGCCGATATCGATATGAATCCGATATAGTGTGTTTTTTAATCAATAAAATAAAAATCAATGTTTTTTTAATAACTTGCTGCTTTTTGTATAAGTTCATACTCAAGTTAAAAAAACAAAACAAAAAAACAACACTAAAGCTATTCTGTTATACCTGTATGCAAAAAATACACTGCACCCAAAATATTTCATAGTTCAGCAACACTGATCAATCTAATAAACTTAAATCTACTCCATCCTCCCTATTCTGGTATTTTAAAGAGTACTTAGCAGAAATATTAAGCAACCTAACTAATAGGGTTGCAAACTCCCAGCAAAAAAAAAAAAAAATAGGGAACCACCCCCCACCCTACACCTCATGATGCTTAATCAACGTAATCAACTTTAATTTGATGCAGTGTGGAAAAAAATGCCCAGAAATAAATTATTTTTCAAGAATAATTAAATAGATTCAACATCTTTCTTCAACAGAATTGCAGAGTGCACAGATGGTACTTTCCCAAAGGAAAACGTAGTATAGCTTACTAGGGTAATTAGACTTAACAGTTACTATATACAGTTATGGACTTCTATACATTTTAAATCAGATTAAAACTTTGGGTGTAAGACTCAGATAATTATTTATTAAAAGCGAGACATTTTAAATGAGAATAAGAAAGGAAAGTATGTCATTGTGCCCCCTTTTCCCTGTTCATGCCCTATCGGCCCCCCTGGCTAAACTTTGCTAGATCCGCCCCTGCACAGTTACCAGCGGTCAGCTACGTAGAAAAGGATCCTGGTCTAGAAAGTAATATTAAATAAATTCTAACAACAGCTTATCAAGGTTAAATGTGCTGCTGTTGTTCAGTCGCTGGTTTCCTCTTTCTGGTGCAAAGTGGGCCAAAAACAAAGAAGAGAGATGGACTCGCGACAGAAAAGCCGATCAGCTGATCATTAATCAGTTTCACGATTGAAGTAGCAGCAGCAGAGGGAGGGAGAGAGAGGCAGTCACTCCATATATGGGTTAAGCTTAAGTGGGAATGCTTTACAAACATTCAGAGATGAACTTACACACTTGCTTTACTTCTCTCTGGGATAACTTCCTCGGAGATGAAATGCTGGTCAGGAGGCTACAAATACACACAGCCGCTCTATCGTGAACACACTGCTCCGACGTGCTACGGTTATGAGCCGAGTTACGCCATGTCGCAAGTTTTGTGAGGTGCTTTTTTGATATATCCGATCCAGTAATTTACGTCAGTATCGGACCGATACCGATACGTAATATCTGATCGGTCCATCTCTAGTTTAAGGTGGGTCATGTGACATGTTCAGTATTGTCACACATGTCTAGATTGTCCCTGATATCATAGCTGCTTAAACACTGATGATTATATTTATTACTTTTATTTATTTATTTATTTATTACTGATGGCAGCAAAGTTTGAATGGAGCTCTCTGTCTGTGCTGAGCTGTCGCACTCTGGAGGTCAAAACACAAACTGTATGATGTCACTGTAACCACCACGGTGACAGGAAGTGTTTTTAAAGGACTGAAACACTGAAATAATGCTAACGGTTGTCGTTAGGCTCACTCAAAGCAGTGTTGATGTGTGTGAAGGACCAGCGGACTTTCCAGCATCACATCTGTTAGCTGGGTGTCTTAAATGAAATGATGGACGTGGATCCATCTCAGCCAGCAGGTTCTTCCTCACAGTTGCTCCGTAAATGCCCACGAGCATCAGTCCAGCTGCTTTAGCCTCAGGGTCCAGCAAAAGGTGGAAGAGGAAGAGGATGAATCAGTGTTGACGTGCTGTGACTCTCAGTAATGCTGCCCTCACATCTGATCTGTTTTCTGCTGGAAGGCAGTGGTGGTCCTAGCCTGTTTGGCGCCCTGGGCGAAGACCCCTTCTGGCGTCTTATAAATTGTTAAATTATAAATTGTTATTGATCCCTGTACCCCGAGTCCTAAAGTGTATATTTATTTCCTTGTTCTTTTTATATTTATTGTTTGTTTATCAGTGTTGGGACTAACGCGTTATTAAATAATGCGTTACAGTAACTACGTTATTATTGTGGTAACAAGCACAGTAACTAGTTATTATGCCAAAATCAGGAACGCGTTACTCGTTACTGGGATTTAGATAGGCTCGTTATTTGTTACTTCGTGTGGAGGCTATCGCGGAGCTTCCACAGATTCAGTAACATTAGCAAGTGGTGGAAGCCAGCAGGTGGATGAAGGAAAAGGGAGGCAAGAGGAGAGACCCGAAGCGGCCGCCCGTCTGAGTGTCAGGTGAACTGAACTTCAGGTGAGAAGTTATGACCTGCAGTCTATCAGTCAGATATAAACCAAGTTTAGGTGAGTTTATTTTCGTTATGCTGACATTTTCGTACTGCGTGCTAGCTAGCATGACGGGGTTTCTAAACAGCTGGGTGGGTGCTATGTTACTGATGTTGAACTTTATTTTGTTTATAAGGTTAATTATTAGAGTTGCCAACCATCCCCTAAAAAACGTAATTGTCTCGTATTCAGAGAAAACATTATGCGTTTCGTATTGAGGTGAAAAGGAACGCAGTTTGTCCCGGACTTCAGCTACAATGAAAAAGACACAAAGCTGCAGTTATTCTGTGTCTTTGCTTGCTTCTTCTCCCCTCCCTCTCCTGTTTCTACTTCAGTCATGAAACTGATCAATGATCGGCTTTTCTCTCTTGTTTGTTTATCGCCCACTTTGCGCCAGAAAGAAGAAACCAGCGGATGTCGCATTAAACAACAGCTGCACGTTTGATCAGCTGTTGTTAGAATTGATTTAATATTAATTTCTAGTATTAGCTGATGTTTGCTGGAGCCACAGCTGTAAAAGCTGCTGGTCATGATATCGGTTTGGATATGAGGTGAGAGGGAAACATGCAGATGAAACCAGGAGATGTCCTTACTGAATCATCAGAGCTGAGCAGGTGATGGAGAAACAGGTTTACCTTTAGGTGATATGGATGAGTTGAAGGGAAGTTATGAACTGTTTCTGAGAGACAAATAACACCAGCATCCTTTTCTAAGTAGCTGACAGCTGGTAACTGTGCAGGGGCGGATCTAGCAAAGTGTTGCCAGGGGGCCAGGTAGGGCATTAACAGGGAAAGGGGGGCACAAAGAAATACTTTCTTATTCTCATTTAAAATGTCTAGCTTTTAATAAATAATTATCTGAGTCTTACAACAAACGATTGATAGATTGATACATATCAAGACAGTGTACATCACTGTCACAACAGTGTTTGTTTTCATTCAAAGGCTTTATGATTTTTCCTATAATGGTGGGCCGGTCTCTAGTCAAAATGCCCGGGCCGATTTTTTGTCCCAGTCCAGCCCTGTATGCAGCTCATCTGCAGTCTGGTGTTACCTACATCTTCCTATTCAGAAGGCAGAATTTCTGAGTTCTGAGTACAATCAAAGCACCACGACTGCAGTTTTTGTGTTGGATGTAAAAAGCGCACATGACGCTGTGACGTAGGCTAGAATCATGGCGGCGGTCAACGACAGTCCAGGCATTGGATTTCTCTTGTGGAAATGTGCGCATTATTTTTTCCTTTCTATTGGTAGGTGGCACAGTGCACTTGTGGCAAGTAAGCAAGCTAGAAGACTGGAACTCTCGCTGGGTATCCAGTTACGGAATCAACACACAACACAAGAGAAGTCTGAGTAAAATCAAAGTTACTTTCCCTAGTAACTAGTTACTTTGAAAGTAATGAGTAACTTGAAGTAACTGAGTTACTTTTGATGGAAGTAACTAGTAATGTAACTAAGTTACTAATTTAAAGTAACTTACCCAACACTGTTGTTTACTTGCACTCCTGTAACTGGAGCCTCGTCATTTCGTCTCTCTATATACTGGATTGTATGTAGCAGAGACGACAGTAAAGTTTACTTTCACTTCAGCAGCGAGCAGGCGCACCGAGGACTCTCACGCTCAGTTTAGAAGCGTATAGAATTTTGAAAAAACATCGGTGCAAAATATAAGTCTGTACCATAATGTCTGGTGTTTTCGTGTTTGTTGGTTTGTTTTTATTTTGTTTTATTTTGCGAGTTGGTTATTAGATGCTGCTCCAGCCAGCCAGAGAATCCCCGCCGCCCCGCCCTCTCCTCCCTGTGCCGCAAGCAGCAGGTGCACCTCGCAAAGGGAGGGCGCCCTTACTCCCAGAAAATGGGCGATAGAAAACCGATAGAAAAAAAGAAAAAAAAAAAAGAAAAAAAACCGATCGGTGCCTATGCCATTCCCAGTATGCGCTGGCATGACGTCGCGCAGCATGATTAATGAGCTTTTTTTTTTTTTGTTGCCGATGCCCGTGATGCCGCCCCGGGCAACTGCCCGTGTCGCCTGTATCTAAAACCGCTACTGCTGGAAGGAGACGGGTCGCCATCTGGCAGCTTTGCACGCACAATTCAACCGACACCATTGCGCGATATCGAATCCCAACAGGACACAAAGCAAAAGAAAATTAAGCGCTCTCTAAAATCAGCATCTGACCGCAAACCTGCGCGACCCAATCACAGTTGAAAGTTTTCCTGGATATACTCTGGATGAGCAGCACTACGTTAGACAGACACACAACATTCAAATGCCTTTTGCATGAGAGCCTTTTGCATGACAGCTATGATGTCCTCACAAACCTAAAACAAGTCCAGCTGCCTTTCAAACATGACTAGCATAACCTGGATGACTGAGAAGCTCCAGTTTCAGTTTCTTTGTGAAGCTTCTGACCTCTGACCTCTTAAGCATTCAAGCATGAAAGGCTCCTGTCTCGAGGATGAACCAGTGTGATGCTCATCTTTGTACACTTGCATTGACTTCACTCTTTTTTTGTCGGGAGTATGAATGAATGTGAATGTTGGACAGAAAGCCCTTAGACACAGCATAGAAAAAAGTGTTTGCACTAATGGGTTCAGGTGACAGAGTCAATAAAGACAAACTGATGATCAAAGCTGTCACACTTATATTTAAAATGTTCACTGAAGAAAACATTCCACCTTAAATGCTTCAGGTAGTTTACAGTGGGTTCGGAACTTATTCAACCCTGCTTAAATTTTTCACCTTTTGTCATATTGCAGCAATGTGCTAAAATCATTTAAGTTCATTTTTCCTCATTAATGTACACACAGCACCCCATATTGACAGAAAAAACAAAATTGTTGACATTTTTGTAGATTTATTAAAAAAGAATAGCTGAAATATTACATGGTCCTAAGTATTCAGATCCTTTGCTCTGACACTCATATATTTAACTCAGGTGCTGTCCATTTCTTCTGATCATCCTTGAGATGGTTCTACATCTTCATTTGAGTCCAGCTGTGTTTGATTACACTCATGTAATAGAAATGGCTTATGTATAAACCAACTAACATTTTAACTGCTAGTTGGTTCCAGCAGTTAAAATGTTCTTGCCTGTACATTTCTGTGGACAAAGTTGTAAAGGTGTGTTTTATCTTGTGTAGGAGACATGTTTATCTTCTCACAAAGCGCAAATTTTGTTGCACCTCTATTATCGCGAGGTTAGGACATGATAATATTGGCTGTGAGGCCCACGTTTAATAATCATGCCAAGGAGTTCAGTGAGCTATCTGTGAAAGCCTGGTTAGTCTAACAGCTGTACAAGGTATTTGCTATAATTTTATTGTAATATTCTGAAAATGTGTAATGTATGGTGTTCTAATTATTTTATGTTTTCATTTAGAATGCACAAGACTGTAAAGTTATTCTTCTAGGACCTCCGAAGTGGCAGGCGGCAACTTTTATTTTTTGTTAAAGCACAAGTATTACTTTTAATAGACTGAAGCGCTTTGTGTTTTATGTTTGTAGTTTTCACGGCGTTCAATAAATGCAGCAAAGCGCCCGTCTTGAAGAAGCCATGCCTGTGTCATCATTTTGGAGTTACAATACTGATTGGACTTGATTAGGAAAACCACACACCTGTCTATATAAGACCTTACAGCTCACATTGCGTGTCAGGGCAAATGAGAATCATGAGGTCAAGGAACTCCCTGGAGAGCTCAGGGACAGATTTGTGGCAAGGCAGAGATCTGGCCAAGGTTACAAAAAATTTCTGCTGCACTTAAGGTTCCTATGAGCACAGTGGCCTCCATAATCCTTTAATGGAAGACATTTGGGATGACCAGAACCCTTCCTAGAGCTGGCTATCTGGCCAAACTGAGCTATTGGGGGAGAAGAGCCCTGGTGAGAGACAAAAAGAAGAACCCAAAGATCACTGTGGCTGAGCTCCAAAGATGCAGTCGAGAGATGGGAGAAAGTTGTAAAAAGTCAACCATCACTGCAGCCCTCCACCAGTCGGGGCTGTATGGCGGAGTGGCCCAAAGCCTCTCCTCAGGGCAAGACACATGGAACCCCGCATGGAGTTTATTTAAGGGGGTCTGAATACTCTCCATACCCACTGTACATCTTACAGAAGAAAGTTCAACGTCACTGAGGAGTAGTTCATGAGAATGGACATGAGAACTGAGCACAGAGTCAGTGTTTGCGCTCCTCTTTGCTCACTGTGCTTGTACATCACTTATTTTCAATGATAACGCAGTTAAACAGCGTTCATTGAAAATATGAATTCAAATGGAGATAAAATGACATCAGGGAGTAATTTTTACCACCCCGTCCATCAAAAGATGATAAGGCGAAAGTCAAAGTCTAAACATTAAGCAAGCAAGGTGCCTCTAAAATATGAGTGAAAACAAATTCAAACCTGCTGCTGCTCCGATTCCACTCTGCCTCATTGGTCGAGCTGTGAGTCCTTTACTGTGAACTATGGATGAGCAGATTTGTGCTGGATATGGTCATATGATCATGTTATCATGTGACGCTGAGTTCATGACAGAGAAGTGAAACCTAGTGAGGAATTTTAGATGAAACAAAAGCAGAAATGGATTGTTGGAGGCACCCTGTCCTGTTACTGAGGGCAGCATTAAAATGTTGTAGTGACACTTTAAACTGGTTCCACTGCAGATCAAAGAAACACTCAGTGTGTTAGTTGTTTTTAGCTGAGCTGTGTCCTTAATCCCATCTGAAGTGAACAGTTTGCTGCACAGCAGGAAGCCTCTTCATGGCAAACTCATGTTACACTTTATCAACTCCATGTTTCTTCTTCTACTTGTTTTAACTGGAAACGTTACTTCCTGTCTCTCTACAGTGGATAACCGCTCTTCTTTAATGATTTGTTTGGAGCTGATTTAACAGATTAATTTAGATATAATCAGTTAGATCTTGTTTCCATGAAATTCTTCATTATTCTCTAAATGTTCCACTGACTACAGCAATAAATAATAAATCAAAGGCCTCACAGTCTGTGAGCCCACTGTGGGTCCTGAATGATTTGTAAGCAAGTGTATGCACGTGCTTCGGAGTTTGTACGTGCTTTGCCTCTAGGGGCCACTGTAAATATACTTTTATTTATTCACTCCACATAAAATGTGATAAATAAATCATATAATACAAAAATCAACTATTCACATTTCAGCTTTTTAAATTTTCAGCTTTTTCCTTTTAAACAAATTTAAAGTGAAACAACACAAAACACTGCAAACCACAACAAAATTAAATGTAAAGTAAAATATGAAAACAAAAAGAAGATGCGCATTCTCTGTCATATGTGCCTGCATGAGTAAACTTTCCGAATCCTTTATCATCCGCTACTGAAAATAGTTGTGGATGATTACTATACTTTTCTAATGTGACGTTGTTGTCCCTGGCTCTCTTTCTCTCTCTCTCCCTCTGGCTCTGTTCCTGTGCTACAGTGAGTGTAAACACCGCCCTATGGTGTTATTTTTGTGCCACTATTCTGAGCGCAGGTAAAAAGAATTTGAGCGCACATAAAAAAAATTGCAGGTGCAAGTGTTGCATTTTGAGAAGAAATTTATTTTGAGCGAAGAAAAGCTAAATTTGAGTGAACAAAATTCATTGCTGCGTGCAAAAAATTTATTTCAGTGTTTGCTATTATCCATACATACACACAATAGCAGCCCCTCTCGCTCAGTTTTTGCATTTGTGCTTGCTCGCAATGTGTTGCTCGCGCTCTCAACATTTCTGCCCGTGCGCGTTGAACTTTCTGTACACCGTTATATTTGTGCCACAAAACCAGCCAATCACAGACTTGGATGCAAAAAAAATCTGATTGGCTGTTTTGGTCTCCAATCAGCTCGAAATGACGAAATGCAATATCCCACAATCCATTTCGTCCAAAACTCAAATGAGGCAGTGGCGGAGGAACACAGAGTGGCAGAGTTTGAGTTATTACTCTTTCTGGATCACAAAATAAATTTTTAAAGATATTTTCAGGTGAGAATAGTGCTGTGTGAACTTCAAATGTCTGCTCGATTCATCAAGAATTCACATATTTGCAAAAGTGCTCAAATGTTTTCAGAGATGCCTGTTCACCAGGTGACCACACAGCTGGACTGGCCATTGGGCATTTGCCCGATGGGCCGATGGTGATTTTTCACTTTTATGTTTGTTTTTGTAAGGGTATAAACAATGAAAGATATTGAATTAGCCACTTGGTCATGATCAACTCTGGGCTGGACCAATTACAACACATCTGTACTGAGGTGAAAAAGAATGCGATTTGTCCCGACAAAAGACACAAAGCTGGAGTTATTCTTCTCAAAATGCAACACTTGCACCTGCAATTTTTTTTTAGATGCACTCAATTTTTTTTTTATGTGCGCTCAGAATAGTGGCACAAAAATAACGCCATACCACCCCTCCGCGCTCTTGCTAGCGCAAAGCACAAGGCTCGTGTGTGAAGCGGGAAAAAAGTGCGAGAGAGACGTTGAGAAAAAGAAAAAACCCTTGTGTTGTTCACTTCAAAGACCCGGCTCTAAGAGCCGTTCCGATCACGACCAACACATCACTACTCTCTTGGTAGTGCTGTCACTTGGTGTTCGCTCTCTCTGCGGTAGAATATCACTTCCTGTTCCTGGTCAAACACAGTGGTGTTGTGCGTAGCTTATCTGCTTAGCAATTGAATTAAAAACTTTTAGATACCTTCTTTTTTCATAGTATAATCTTCACGTGCTTCATCCAAATCACGCTTTCTGTGTACTCACTACCTAATTTAAAGCCAAAGTATTCACTTACTGTGTCTGTACTGTTTCGCTAGCTCAGCTTAGCTGATCTCGGAAGCTTAGCTCGTAGCCAACTCGCTAGCAGCATGGCCTCTTCACCTGTCCCTCCTGCACTTTCCTGCTCATTGTGTCAGATGTTTAGTTACACTTCGGCCTCCTTTAGCAGTAATGATACTTGTAACAAATGTAGCATATTTGCAGCTCTGGAGGCCAGGATTACTGAATTGGAGACTCGGCTTCGCGCCCTTCATACACCCGTAGCTGGCCAGGCCCCTATAGCTGGTGCAACCGAAAGTAGCGTAGGCCCGGCTAGCTGTTACCCGGCAGACCCCAAGCAGCTGGGGAAAGAGGGCGGCTGGGTGACAGTGAGGAGGAAGCATAGTCCTAAACAGAAGCCCCCGGTACACCACCAAACTGTTTTAACCATTTTTCCCCACTCTGTGACACACATCTGCCGGGGGTCAAACTCTGGTAGTTCGTGATTCTGTTCTCAGACATGTGAATACAGCAACGATATTCAATTATCTTCCAGGGGCCAGAGCCGGCGACACTGAGGGAAATTTAAAACTGCTAGCTAACGGTAAACGTAAATTCAGTAAAATAAATAATAATTCACGTTGGCAGTAATGACACCTGGTTACATCAATCGGAGGTCACTAAAATCAATATTGAATTGGTGTGTAACTTTGCCAAAACAATTTGGGATTCTGTAGTTTTCTCTGGTCCCCTCCCCAGTCAGACCAAGAGTGACATGTTTAGTGGCAAGTTCTCCTTAAATCTCTAAAATTAGAAATATCCTGTCTCAGAGCAATGCTGAAAAACTAGTTCGTGCATTTATTACTTCTACTTATTCACTATTATCAGGATGTCCTAAAAAAAACAACAACCTGAAAACACTTCAGGTAATCCTGCAGCAAGAGTACTGACAGGGACTAGAAAGAGAGAGCATATTTCTCCTGTTTTGGAGAAATTGGTTTATTATTGTTAATCATATCAAAGTTGTATCACAAGGCTTTGAGAGCTACAGAAGTCTAACTTTACCCTGAAGAAACCAGCTGATGACAGCAGCATGCACATGAACCTCTTTGTAAGGGTTTTGTGCAAGTTGTCTCAGTATTGCCTGAACAAACTGACTGTTAGTGAAGCCTGAGTGATGTAGAAGTTTGAATTGGTCTGATTCACTGTGGTTAGTGTACATGTGACTGTTTCACTGATTGCTGGGAAAAAGTTTATGCTGATACCTCGACATTTCTTGAGAGGGAAGGAGCAACAGCAACAAAAAAAACAGGAAACAGTTTTTTTTTTACCACAGGCCTGATCAGCTGATCATGAACAATAATTAACTCACTCATTCTGACATGTTTCCAGTTTAGTTGCTTTTTGAAGCACCTAAATGAGGTGAAAATTTACAAAAAAATTTACAAAACACATTTAAAAAACATTTACAATAACGCAATTATCACAATTTAAAAATTTAACAAATGTAGAAACGCTGAATCAGATGTAATGAGGAAGTGGTGCAGACACTGAGTTTCCATCTTCAACCTCAGCACATGTTCTAGGGGAGGAAAACAGGAGGAGCAAACGAAACCGTCTCACAAAGAAAAACACAAAATGAAGGTTTTCACGGAAAACTGATCTTCAAACACAGTGTGGAGAGTAATGAGAGAGAAGTGGAGGAAATCCTGAGACCATCATCAGGTAGAAACTAGGCTAAAACAAATCAATCTTCTAAACATGATGAAAACCAACAAACATGACATGTCCTCACTTTCAGCGCTCACATTTAAACATGAGCACCTAAGGAAGAGCTTTGATTTAAGCTGTTTATTCACACTGAGTTTAATATGACAAACAGAAGAGCCTTATCACTATTTTTAGTTGCTTGACCCAGGAAAAAATTCATCAATCGTCCCTTTTTTCTTCTCCAAAAGTTGAATCTGTTCATCTGGACGTAGCGTTTTTGTGGGAGAAACGTTTCGTCACTCATCCAAGTGACTTCTTCAGTCTCAGCTGACTGCAGGTTTCCTCAGTCTTATAAACAGTACATTTAATAATAATAATAATAATAATAATGGATTGCATTTATATAGCGCTTTTCGGGGCCCTCAAAGCGCTTTACAACTCCACTATTAAGCCACTCTCACATTCACACACTGGTGGAGGCAAACTACAGTAGTGCCCTGGGGCAGACTGACAGAAGCGAGGCTGCCATATTGCGCCATCGGCCCCTCTGGCCATCACCAGTAGGCAGTAGGTGAAGTGTCTTGCCCAAGGACACAACGAACGAGACTGTCCGAGCCGGGGCTCGAACAGGCAACCTTCCGGTTACAAGACGAACTGCCAACTCTTTGAGCCATGATCGCCCCATTTGCATAATTACTGAAACCAGCCCACTGAAGGAACAATGGGCTGGGAGGTCAGTTCCTTAATCTTAATTATGCAAATTCTCATGACCATTGATCAACAACCACTGACCAAAACCCACTGATCAAAGACCACTGATCAATGGCCATGAGTACCATTCACAGAGAGTTGGGGAATGGCTGCAATCACAGCATTGTAAGATGGTGACAGATGTACCCTTAGGCCCCCTCCTCGATTCAGAGATGGTCTTTCCCTTTTCACGTAAATGGCCTGCTTGACTCCGCGCTCAAACCAGCGTTCTTCCCTGTCCAGGATGTCCTGTCCTCATCATTGAAAGAGTGTCCACTGGCCTGTAGGTGTAAATAGATTGCAGAGTCCTGGCCTGATGAGGTAGCTCTTCTGTGTTGTGCCATCCGCTTCGCCAGAGGTTGTTTGGTTTCCCCGATGTATAAATCCTGGCAATCCTCCTGCACTTAACAGCGTACACTATGTTACTCTGTTTGTGTCGGGGGACCCGATCCTTGGGGTGGACCAGTTTTTGGCGCAGCGTATTTTGGGGTTTAAAAGTCACAGAGACCCGGTGTTTAGAAAAAATGTGTCTCAACTTTTCCGATACTCCTGACACATACGGGATCACTACAGGTTTTCGCTTGGGCAGCGGTTGTCCTTGTCTCCTGGATCCAGAGGTGTGGACTCGAGTCACATGACTTGGACTCGAGTCAGACTCGAGTCATTAATTTTATGACTTTAGACTTGACTTGAAAAAAGGTTGTAAGACTTGTGACTTGACTTGGACTTTTACACCAGTGACTTGGGACTTGAATTGGACTTGAACCTGTTTACTTGAAAAGACTTGATATTTTACCCAAATCTAAAATTTAACATACATATTATATAAAAAGTGAGGACCATTAATTCACTTTATTCATTCATTCATTCTTACCACACTCCGTATGTATGTGAGCGTGGGCTGTAGCACAGCCAATCAAATTAACCAGATTTGAAAAAAACAAGAACAAAAACGCTCGAGCCAAAAATGCTCCCAAGAGTAATTTCTTTCGGGTACATAAACTACGAAGTAGTCAACAAAAAACGAAATGCAATATGCAAAACATGCAAGAAGAGAATCACAGACGGAGATGGAACAACTTCCAACTTTGTCCGACATTTGAAATTGCTTTTTTTTTTTCTTTCTTTCTTTTTTTGCTACGATGAAATAGCTGACTTAGCTAACTTCATCTTATTAGCAAATGTTCTCCGGGCTACGTTGATGATACTGTTTGGCTTTAACAGGTATGATATGTTTGTCATGCTATTTTAAATCCGGTCCTGCAAGCGCATCCAAGAATAACATGCAACTTGTTAGCTCAGAATTGTCGGTGAATGGTGAGCAGGGTCCGTTTCAGAAAGTGGGTTCTGTAGCTGTACTCAGTCTCTCTCCGTCTCCTCCCCATCATTAACCCCGTAGATTTAACTCAGTTTAGACTGACAAATATTTATTTTACCATCACATCACAATTCAAAATCACTGTGTTTAATTTGCAATTAGTGTATGGTCGTGTTTAACTTTTGCATGTCTGAGCCTGGGAAAATTTTTTTTTTTGGTTAGAAAATCTGGCCCACCTTAGTGTGTAATTGAGTAGTCCTGCTATACATGGCCTTTTTCTTCTGTCATTTATGTCAATACATCAAATAAAATACTTTGATCTTATATTATTAGCTGTTGTTTATTTGCAAAGGTTATTCTCAACAGGGATGCTAGACAAAAACGGCGTTTTCTACAGACAGCCTACGCTCTCCACTTGCGAGTGAAAAAAGAAAAAACACCCCTTCCCTATTGGTGTTAGAGTTTACCATGTCAGCCAATCAAAAAAAATGATAAGGCAACATGTGACATTTGGTTGTTTAGGGAGAAGGGGAAGTTTTTAGGAGTGACACCCGCGACGGAAAGCGGGCGAGCGAAAGAAAGAGAGAGAGAGAGTTTTCATATGTGAGACATTAGTGACGTTTAGCGTGTTTGGAGGCTGTAGTTAGTTTGTTGTGTAGTTATTGTTTTGTATTGTGTGTCAGTTAGACTGCTGAATTTCATATTTGATCTAAAAAAGCTGTCAAAGGCAGATTCCAGTGTAAACGCTGTCTCCACATAGAAAACTGGACTGTTGCACCTCCAGTTGTCAGACCTGCAGGGTTTAGGCCTGTGGTGTTCTCCTCCGTCTTATACTGAACACAAACTACATTTTTTGGACTGGCACAAATAATTTGTGTGCCTTCTTATTTGATGCAGCACACCTGATTGTTCTGTAAATAGATTTAAATGGTTATATAAAAAACGCCTGAGGCCTTGGCTGCATTTTTAGGTAAATAGTACCATATAACTTTGTTGTTTGCAAAACTTGTTCATAATTTTTAGAAATGTACAATTTCTATTTGCATTTCAAGTTATGAAAATGATTCTTTAAACATGTAAAAAAATATAACTTTTTTCTACTCGGATTCTGAATTTTTTGTCTGAATTTAGATCAACTGTGCTAATATAGTATACTAAAATGAAAAAAATAACTCAAGTTTCAGATATTTGAGGTTGTGCTGAAAATAATGATACCAAACAAGGCAAGAAAAACATATTTTAAAGGTGAAATATAGAGCTAAAATCAAAAGTAGTCAAGAACGGCCAATTATACCCTGGACCCCAGAGGGTTAAAAAAAAGACTTGAAAGGACTTGAAATTCAAAGTTTCGGACTTGGGACTTGACTTGAAAGTTGTCTGTCTTGACTTACGACTTGACTCTGACTTGCTTGACTTTACTTGAGACTTGACTTGTGACTTGAGGATAAAGACTTGAGACTTACTTGAGACTTGCAAAACAATGACTTGGTCCCACCTCTGCCTGGATCAGCTGGAGCTTTCTTTAGGTGCCTTTCCAGCTTCGACAAAAGTCCAGCTGGGATAACCACATTTACTCAGGACCTTCTTGATGTGCTGTTCTTCTGCCTCCCTGACCGCTTTGTCAGTGGGGATGGTGTTCGCTCTGTTTTGTAGCGTCCTGATGACACCCAGTTTGTGCTCCAGTGGATGATGAGAGTAAAACCTTAGATACTGATCCGTATTTGTAGGTTTACGCTACGTCCAGATGAACAGATTCAACTTTTGGAGATTTACCTTCCTGGATGATTGAGAATGCATCAAGAGGTCCTTTTTTCTTCTTTCTTTTGCAATATGAAAAACCAAAAATAAAACACTGTTTTGTAAAAACAGGTGTAGCCCAGACTGGAATTTGGGAGTAGATACTCATAATTCCCATGGACTTAAATGCCACAGTGACATAAGGTGTTCACAGTTAATTTTATGTGATGTAACTGTACCCTAAATGTAATTTGCCCTGTAATATGTCACAAGGTAAATACAGGTAATTAGAGCAATGAAACTATTATGTTAATCATAAAGTATTATTTTATGGTATGTAACTCTGAAGGGAGTTAAAATATTGTTCAGAGTTCTAATTTTCTGGAGGCCCGTGAAGGTAGCAGAGGACGGGACCTGTGTATCTGTTGTAGTGATGGGATTTTCGGCTCGGCTCATAAAAAAGATCCGGCTCTTTCGGCTCCGAACCAGCTTCAGGTTGTTTTGTTGCTTTAATTAATTTATTATTAACAATAATATAAAATTATGCACAGTAGGAGTTACTAATGTAAAAAAGCGTGGTTTTATTTATATATGTTTATATATAAATTAGAGATGGACCGATCCGATATTATGTATCGGTATCGGTCCGATACATGTTGGCTGTTGGAACTATACTAAATAATGTTATGTCCAGTTATCCTCCAATCAGGGTGGAGGTAGGGCATGTTTGACAGCCTGTGGGTAAAAACTTCTGTTGAGTCTGTTTGTCTTCGACCTGATGGACCTGTAGCGTTTACCAGAGGGAAGGGGGGAAAAAAGTGAGTGTCCAGGGTGTGAGGGGTCTTTGATGATGATGCTGGCTTTCTGCTGAAGTCTGCCAGTATACAGGGAGTGCAGAATTATTAGGCAAATGAGTATTTTGTCCACATCATCCTCTTCATGCATGTTGTCTTACTCCAGTGGTTCCAAAATGCCCCCATTTTTTACAAGAAAAATGTAAAAATACAAATACAAAATACTGTTACTGTTAATCTGACTATCTTCAGGTTTTACACGCTTACATATACACACGCAGTTACTGTCCCTCCATTTAGAAAGGCAGAGGCGTGACGGTGTGATTATTTTACGTGTAGTTGTTGTTTTTTTTTCCTGTGTACCGTATTTTCACGACCATAAGGCGCACTTAAAAGTCTTAGATTTTCTTCAAAAAGTACGGCGCGCCCTATAGCGCAGTGCGCCCTGTGTGTTGTAATGAGGACGTAGTAGAGAACACCATGAGAACGCTAAAGGGTGAAGTGTGGGTGTTGACTTTATCGCACATACCTGTATAAAAGAACAGGTATGTGCGTTATGCAGGACATCTTTGTTTTAACAACCCTGAAAATGGCAAAGAGACACGCTTACGAAGCACAGTTTAAACTGAAGGCCATCAGCTACGCGGAGGAACATGGAAATCGAGCAGCGGCGAGAGAATTTAAGATTAACGAATCGATGGTTCGCAAATGGAGGAAGCTAGAAAACAAGCTCCGGCAGGTCAAGAAAACGCAGCTGAGTTTCCGCGGACATAAGGCGAGGTGGCCCGAGTTGGAGGAAAGACTCGAGTGGTGGATCATCGAGCAAAGAACGAGCGGGAGAAGCGTTTCGACGGTCACCATTCGGCTAAAAGCAGTTTCACTAGCTGAAGAGATGAACATTGAACATTTCCAAGGAGGCCCGTCTTGGTGCTTTCGTTTTATGAAACGGTGCCATTTTTCCATCCGGACCAGGACTACGGTAGCGCAGCAACTTCCAGCGGATTACCGGTATAAGGAAAAGCTGGCCATCTTCCGCTCCTACTGCAGCAAACACATCGGCGACAAAAACATCCAGCCCAGCCACATCACAAACATGGACGAGGTCCCGCTCACTTTTGACATCCCGGTGAGTCACACTGTGGAGAAGAAGGGGACCAGCACGGTAGCGATACGCACAACGGGGTATGAAAAATCTTCTTTTACTGTTGTGCTTGGCTGCCATGCTAATGGACAGAAACTGCCACCTATGGTGATTTTTAAGCGAAAGACTTTGCCTAAAGAGAAGTTTCCAGCAGGAATCATCATTAAGGCAAATGAAAAGGGCTGGATGGATGAGGAAATGATGAAAGAGTGGCTGAGGGAGGTGTATGTAAGGAGACCAGGTGGTTTTTTCCACGCATCACCATCGCTCTTGATCTGTGACTCTATGCGTGCCCATCTCACAGCCGATGTGAAAAAACAAGTGAAGCAAATGAACTCTGAGCTTGCTGTCATTCCGGGAGGCCTGACAAAGGAACTCCAACCGCTGGACATCGGTGTGAACCGCCCATTCAAAGTAAGGCTGCGAGCGGCCTGGGAGCGATGGATGACCGATGGAGACCACAGTTTCACCAAGAGTGGAAGGCAGCGCCGGGCGAGTTACGCCACAATTTGCCAATGGATTGTAGATGCTTGGGCTAACATGTCTGCTGGCACTGTTGTTCGAGCTTTCGCAAAAGCCGGCATCATTTCCGAGGAGCCGCACGGCACGGAAAGTGACTCTGACAGTGAAGAAAGTGAACCTGGCATGTTTGATGGAGATTTAGCACAGCTGTTCAATTCAGACACAGAGGATGAGGACTTCGATGGGTTTGTTTGATGATAAAAATGTGAGTACCAAACTTTGTTTTGCTCCTGCTTTATTTTTAAATACGCACACTTGTATGCTTGTGTGTTGTTGATGATGACGATTACTGGTAATAAAAATGTGAGTACCAAACTCAGTTTTGCTCCCGCTTTATTTTTAAATACGCATACGGTACTTGTATGCGCCCTATAATCCAGTGCGCCTTATGTGTGTGATAAATACAGTAATGGCACACATAACTGAGACTGCGCCTTTTAGTACAGTGCGTCTTATGGTCGTGAAAATACGGTAATAATATTCAACATTGCTGTCAATACATTTTTCAAAAAATGCCTCTCTGTGCAAAATGGGTTTAAACACATAAACAGCTGTGGGATGCTGTTTGTCCGTGATTTGAACTGGGGGGACAAATCGTGGCAGGATCAGCCTGATATTATTTGTATCCCACTGTAACTTTACTGCATAAAGAGCTAACATGTCCAAAATGTCAGGAGTAGTTAGTTATTACAAGTAGTGTTTGTGAACTAAAAATCAAGAATGTGGGATACTGTTTGTCCATGATTTGGAGAGCCCAGCGCTGCTCCCGACAAAGGGAAACTAATTTTGCAGGGGAGACCTACCTTGGCACTTGTGCAGGTGAAGCCAAAGGGAAGATATGCTTCACCATATTTTCTAGTCTTTGGCTTGGAAGGAAGTTGGTTTGGAAACATATTCAGCGATGCTTCATCTCCTGGTTTGCATTTGTGTGAGAGCCCCGTCAAAAACCTGTTCACAGTGTCCAAGCGCTCTTTTTTTTTTTTTTCTTTTCATACCGCGCCCCCCCTGCAATGGCTCTGCGCCCCCCCTAGGGGGCGGTCCCCACACTTTGGGAACCTCTGTCTTACTCCAAGCTGTATTGGCTCGAAAGCCCACTAACAATTAAGCATATTAGGTGATGTGCATCTCTGTAATGAGAAGGGGTGTGGTCTAATGACATCAACACCCTATATCAGGTGTGCATAATTATTAGGCAACTTCCTTTCCTTTGGCAAAATGGGTCAAAAGAAGGACTTGACAGGCTCAGAAAAGTCAAAAATAGTGAGATATCTTGCAGAGGGATGCAGCAGTCTTAAAATTGCAAAGCTTCTGAAGCGTGATCATCGAACAATCAAGCGTTTCATTCAAAATAGTCAACAGGGTCGCAAGAAGCGTGTGGAAAAACCAAGGCGCAAAATAACTGCCCATGAACTGAGAAAAGTCAAGCGTGCAGCTGCCAAGATGCCACTTGCCACCAGTTTGGCCATATTTCAGAGCTGCAACATCACTGGAGTGCCCAAAAGCACAAGGTGTGCAATACTCAGAGACATGGCCAAGGTAAGAAAGGCTGAAAGACGACCACCACTGAACAAGACACACAAGCTGAAACGTCAAGACTGGGCCAAGAAATATCTCAAGACTGATTTTTCTAAGGTTTTATGGACTGATGAAATGAGAGTGAGTCTTGATGGGCCAGATGGATGGGCCCGTGGCTGGATTGGTAAAGGGCAGAGAGCTCCAGTCCCACTCAGACGCCAGCAAGGTGGAGGTGGAGTACTGGTTTGGGCTGGTATCATCAAAGATGAGCTTGTGGGGCCTTTTCGGGTTGAGGATGGAGTCAAGCTCAACTCCCAGTCCTACTGCCAGTTTCTGGAAGACACCTTCTTCAAGCAGTGGTACAGGAAGAAGTCTGCATCCTTCAAGAAAAACATGATTTTCATGCAGGACAATGCTCCATCACACGCGTCCAAGTACTCCACAGCGTGGCTGGCAAGAAAGGGTATAAAAGAAGAAAAACTAATGACATGGCCTCCTTGTTCACCTGATCTGAACCCCATTGAGAACCTGTGGTCCATCATCAAATGTGAGATTTACAAGGAGGGAAAACAGTACACCTCTCTGAACAGTGTCTGGGAGGCTGTGGTTGCTGCTGCACGCAATGTTGATGGTGAACAGATCAAAACACTGACAGAATCCATGGATGGCAGGCTTTTGAGTGTCCTTGCAAAGAAAGGTGGCTATATTGGTCGCTGATTTGTTTTTGTTTTGTTTTTGAATGTCAGAAATGTATATTTGTGAATGTGGAGATGTTATATTGGTTTCACTGGTAAAAATAAATAATTGAAATGGGTATATATTTGTTTTTTGTTAAGTTGCCTAATAATTATGCACAGTAATAGTCACCTGCACACACAGATATCCCCCTAAAATAGCTAAAACTAAAAACAAACTAAAAACTACTTCCAAAAACATTCAGCTTTGATATTAATGTGTTTTTTGGGTTCATTGAGAACATGGTTGTTGTTCAATAGTAAAATTATTCCTCAAAAATACAACTTGCCTAATAATTCTGCACTCCCTGTATAGTCTTGATAGTGATCTAATTTTACACAGGTATGTTGCAACAGGGACACAGGTAAAAGTTTCAGAACACCGACCCTCTTGGACTGGAGTTTGGAACTGGTGGTTTAAAAAGTCTAGTCAGTGATGAGTATTACCCAGTAGGCCCTCCCTGGTAGTGGGAAGTTTTGGCTCTTGTGGCACGGCCATGGTCAGATCTTCAGATGGTGTCATCTGCTCATCGTAAAAGCTACAGGAAGAGACAACCCCAAATAATCCTAGGCGCTCTTCTTTATACTCATTGCGTGTTGTTCTTGCAACACACAAATTTACCCTTTCTGTATAGAAACAGCAGAGGCAACAAGAGGTTGCTGGGAAGATTGAACCAGACACCCCATGACATTAACATGCATCCATTAAGTCCTCCTGTAATATACACTACAGACCAATTAAGATCCCAAAAAAATTTCAACGCCATCATTCCCAGTATGGTCACAATGGTGTAAAATGTCCTCTTCTTTGATTGGTCAACCCTGTCCCTGTTCCTGCTCTCTTCTCTTGGGCCTGAATGAATTTAATACACGGAGAACAGAAAGGCTGCAGAAGGAGGAGACGGTTAAAGACAATGTCAAGTGGCAAAAATTCACAATGGAGACGATGATATCTTCTATAATTATGCAACCTGCTATAGCAAAGCAAAGCAGCCAAACACAGGCTATGCTGATTATCCTGATTCTGACCCCTCTTTCTTTCCTTAAGCTTTCACCCCAACCGGTCACAGCAGATGACCGCCCCTCCCTGAGCCTGGTTCTGCCGGAGGTTTCTTATAGGGGGTCATATGATTGTTGGGTTTTTCTCTGTATTTATTATTGTGCAATCTACTGTACAATATAAAGCGCCTTGAGGCGACTTCTGTTGTGATTTGGCGCTGTATAAATAAAATTGAATTGAATTGAATTGAATTGAATTGATAAGTGATGGGATGAACAGCAGCCATGTAGTGCTCCACACAAGTCAGCATGTGAAAGACAATCAGTCCAAACCAGCAGATAGAGTAAAGAAAGAACGCCCAGGATAACATGTTTAAATTATTAACGATGATACTACGTAAGCCGAAGATAGACCCAAAGACAGCAAAAAGGTCCATGATGATGATGTTGTAGGTGAAGCAGTCAGAGTGACTCAGTGTTACTTCCATGAAGGTGGAGCCTTTTTTCCTCCATTCTTGGAGACCATGTTGGAGGATGAGGATGCAGATGGGGAGGACGAGGAAGATGGTGGTGATGCTAAATGCACGATAGATGAAGGAGCTCGGTTCAGAGATGAGGCAGTGCAAATATAGAGGGAGGGAGGTGTTCATGGAGGAAAGATGCAGATCTAAATTGAAGAATGATGCCTTTGCCAACATCTGGGGAAAAAATGAATAGAATAGATCTTCATTCTCATTTCACAACAACAAAATTTTGGGTACTTCACACAAACTGTGCAGAAATGGAATATAAATAGTAAGACAGCGGGAATAAAAAGAAGAAAAAATACATTTTGTCTGTTTAGACTTTATATAGTTTGTTTATTCAACTTTCCCCCCTTTTTTCTCGTAATTTTTATTATGTATTTTATTTCTTCCATTGTAAGAATGTATAATTTTTCTACAATATAATACAGTATATGATACTATCATTTTACCACCAAGTCTTTGATTAACATTTGTCAATGTGTGAACACATGTGATGCAAAATGTGAGAGAAACATCTGGGACAAAAGATTATTAAAGTTTATACCACCTGGAGCTCATTATCATGGCTGTATTTAAGACCAGTGTTGACCCGACTCTTCGCCAGATCTTCTGCTAACCAGCGTCAGCATCAAAAACTGAGCTCACTATTGGAGCTCGGAATAACCCCAGATTTTTTGAAGCTTATTAGACCACACAAACAAATAAATCCAAAACATCATCAGCGACCAACTTCTGTTAGTTACAAAAAAATTAAAGAATTTACTAAATCAAACTACCAGATCAGATTCTAAATGTCATTAAGTTTCAGGAACAGGCTGAAAGACATAAAAACAGTTACACTGAAAATTTGGAGGGTGTCAGACGATTTTCTATCAGTGTTTAATTTTTAGACTCCCGTGTTTAATGATGAAGAGTAGGTTTTTGTCCTGGACTTTTCAGCTTTGGAGATTGGAGTCCAGTTCTCATATGTGACCTGAAAAACAAAAGAATAATATTAAACCTAAGATTCAGAATTGAAACAAATGAGAGTTAATGACCTTGTAGTACCATATCACCCTATTAGAGCACTTCGCTCTCGCTCTGCAGGCCTACTTGTTGTTCCTAGAGTATTTAAAAGTAGAATTGGAGGCAGAGCCTTCAGTTTTCAGGCCCCTCCTCTGTGGAACCAGCTTCCAGTTTGGATTCGGGAGACAGACACTATCTCTACTTTCAAGATTAGGCTTAAAACTTTCCTTTTTGCTAAAGCATATAGTTAGGGCTGGACCAGGTGACCCTGAATCCTCCCTTAGTTATGCTGCAATAGACGTAGGCTGCCGGGGATTCCCATGATGCAGTGAGTTTTTCCTTTCCAGTCACCTTTCTCACTCACTATGTGTTAATAGACCTCTCTGCATTGAACCATATCTGTTATTAATCTCTGTCTCTCTTCCACAGCAGGTCTTTATCCTGTTTTCCTTCTCTCACCCCAACCGGTTGCAGCAGATGGCCCCGCCTGAGCCTGGTTCTGCCGGAGGTTTCTTCCTGTTAAAAGGGAGTTTTTCCTTCCCACTGTCGCCAAAGTGCTTGCTCATAGGGGGTCATATGATTGTTGGAGTTTTCTCTGTACCTATGAAGCGCCTTGTGGCGACTTTTGTTGATTTGGTGCTATATATATAAAATTGAACTGAATTGAATTGAATTGAATTGAATTTAAAAATAAGAAGCACACAGTTCTTTCCAGAGAAAGGAAAAACAAAATCTGATGTACTGTAACAACATTACTGTGATAAGAAGACCAGCAGAACTGCAGCATATTGCACTTTCATTCTGAAACCTACATAACAAAAAATCTCACCTCCATTTTTTTGTCATCTGCATTTTCACTTGTCTTCAGTGCAGTGTTCCTCCTTGTCTTACAAATGTAGTGGAGCAGGAAGAAAACAGCCATCAGCAAAACACCAACCAATGACACGCAAACACCCAGAGGAAAGAAGGACTCAGGACAATTTGATGAAGGTGCAGAGACTCCTGCAGTGAAACTCTGACTCGTTGTTGTTGTTGTTGTTGTTGTTGTTGTTGTTGTTGTTGTTGTGGTAGGTGGGTTTGAAGCTGTGAACAGTAAACACAAAAAAATAGAATACCAAATCAGTGGTGATGCACAAAAATCCAAACATTAATCAAACACAAAAGGCAGCTTTTACATTATAATGAAGCCTTTCAGATAGTTTCAGATAAGTGATCTCAGTCTATTCACATCAGCTGATGAGGTCATACTCTTTAAATGATTAATTTTTTTTTTTTTTATCTAGCATAGAGTATTTAAATTGTTTTCAGATGGTTACAGTGGCTGTGTAGCTTTTCAAGGTTAAACTATGGTGAAAATTTCAGAATTTTTTTTTTATTTTAGATTTACAATCACAATTTCTGCAGATGTTTTTACAAATGATACACACACTTTTTAACAAGTTTTTAGATTTTAAATTACTAAAATAACATGAGCTGATATAAAACTTCATCATTAATGTTTCAAGCCACATTTGAGACACTTTAAAGCAGGTTTAGGTTGTCAGATAAGCATAATGCCACCACTGCAGCACTACTGTAACAGGTGTGTTGAGGTGGCATCAGCCGGGAAGCTATTATTTATGTCTGAACAACAATTATTATCATCAGTGGTACAAATACTTTGTTTTTGTACTGAAAGAAAATTTTCAAGTTTACTTGAGTAACTTTTTACTTTTACTCCCCACATTTTAACACAAATTTCTGTATTTTCTACATTTCAAATACAGGCTCATTACTTTCGTTTCGACTGTATCATCTTTTCTACTCTGGAGTTAAAATGGACCGGAACGAGTGCAGGTGTTAATTTGTGGTTGTGGTCCTTCAAACTAGAGCTAGCACTACAAAAGAGGAGGAAGAATGAAGGGAGTTACTTTTTTAGTGGCAGGACATTTTAAATTCAGCATTACTGTCAGCTCAACAAATATCAGCAAACACAGAAATCAGAAGCCCAGAAAAATGGGAAGGTTGTGTCAGGAAAGGCATCCGGGACGAGATTTGGAGCAAAGTTTGAGTTTTTGATTGCAAGTTTTTGTTTTCCACAAACCAAACAAAAAACTTATCAAAGAATATAAAAAAATGTTTGTACTATTTCGAAAAAAAAAACAACCCATAACTTACCATCAATGACAACAACATTGTCACTGTGGTATGAATCTGGAGACAGAGGGTTTCCATAACCACATATGTACCCTCCTGTGTCTGACTTGGTCAGCTGTGTGATGGTTGCATACAGTCCAAACACAGATCCTGGTCTGTATTCAATGCTGTATCTGCCACTCTCAGCTTTATCATTAGTTGTGTCAATGAGGATCTCCCCTTCATTCTTACACTGATTCTTACAGAAGAACTTCCTGTGTCCATATGTGTTGTTGGAACATACCAATATGACTGCTTCTCCCTCAGTTTGTGTGCGATAAAAACCAACATTTTTATCCAGATCTGTGAAATAGAAGAACATTAATTAGTCTGAACTTCCTGAAAGTAGTTGCATTATGATCATATTTCATAAAAGTAGTAACCTTTAATTAATTATACTGCTTAAAGTAAAAGTGCTCAGATTTTCTATAGGAGAGCTAGTCAGGGGGGTCTCCACACTTTTGACTTCAGTGGTTGTTAGTACAAACTCACCATTTGAAACTCTGACCTCAAACTCTGCGTATGAATCTGGAAAAGAAGGTCTTCCCAAAGCACACCTGTACTTTCCTGAGTCAGAGTAGATCATATGTGTAAAGGTCACGGACACAATTCCTCTTCCTGGAGATCCATCTTTATATTTAATGCTAAATCTGCCACTCTGAGCTGTGCTTCCATCTGTTTTAATGAGGATATCTTCTGCTCTCTCGCATTTTTCCTTACAGAAAAACTTTGTGCTTCCAGACAAAGTTAAGTGGCAGTTAAGTGAAGCATTTCCTCCTTCAGCTGCTGACCAAATATTGGGCTTTGCCTTGACGAGCACAGCTGGATCTGTCAGATAACAAGAAAAAAGATAATCCAAGCATGTCTACAAATATGTGCATTTAATACATTTCCTCTATTTAACAAGATACAGGTCAGCATGAAAGAGACAATGAGGTAATCAGTCCTCACCTGACCAGAACCAGAAGAAGAGAATAAGAAGGATTTTCATTCTGGTTTTGAACCTGATGCAGAAAAGTTGTTGAACTCCAGAAGAGCAGCGTCTGACACTTTACTCCATCTGTGTCGGTCAGATCAGTCAGAAAATTGTAGTTGCTCTGTGAGTTGCTTCTTTTTTTCATCACTTCCTTCAAGTTTTTTAGTTGCACCCAAAACATGCAAATTAGGATAGTGATGTGACCAAATCTGTAGAAAATGATGATGAATGATGATGGTTCATGGTTTGTTTCTCTCATTGGGTTAAAAAAATGAGTTTTTTGTAATTATGAAGTTATTCTTGGTAAATCCTAATCAATCAGAGGTTACAAATATCTGCTATACTACAGTTAGATTAGGAATATGCAGGGCAGTGACAAACATCCTAATGCTTGTTCAGTTTGAGGAACTTGTTTATTTTGTAGCTAAAACTTGAGGACTTGCTGGATTTTGAATAATGACTCCTGCTGAATATGGAGTTGAGGAAATGCTGCAGTCCTGAATTTGACACAGCTGTTCTCATCTCAAGAGTCACAGGACTGTATTCTGTATGTATCAACCTTCATTAAGCATAGGTCTTAAAGTGTGTAAGGAACTACACTTGTTTACTGGATGGTGACGGTCTTGGCTTTGTCAGGTACTGATAAAAGCATAAAGCATATGTGTTCAGTTTCCTATAACACAGCTGACTGCCACACCTTGGTTTTACAGGAACTGCTGCTGAGATGACGCAGTAGCAGCTAAAAGCAGCAATGGCAGCACTGACTTTACAACAGTAATTATTGTTCTTATATCTGTGGTTATTTGGTGTTTTGGTAACATTTTCTTTTTTTAATGCATCAATATTTTGATGATCACACAAAAGTGCACAATTCATGATTAGGATTATTGGTTATTATTATCAGTACTGTTACTGTTGTCTGGTAAATAGTAACGTTTTAGTGTATTACATCACAATGTGACGGTGGTGCTATGTAGCAGGCTGGAGTTGGACCCAAACACAAGACTCGAACACAAAAGGGAAAACTAAAAGAGGCAGCTTTTATTTCTGTAACAAAACACTCTAAACTAAATACATGAAAACAAAACCCAACACTGGAAACTGAGAACTGAAAACTAGAAGGTAGGAATGGGGAACTGAGAAGAAAACAAGGAGATGAGATGGCCACAAGGCCAAAAGGAAAACACACAGCAATGTGGGACGACACGACAACAGGCGAATGGATGAATGGATGTGTCATGATATGATCAAGAAAGGAAGGGGCCAAGACTGCGTTCTGTGCTGCTCCCCTGATCTCTATATCTTGTTTAGGAAACCACAGTGTATAACTATTTGCTACCCATGAGGTCAGAAAAGCACCTGGGGTGAAGAATATGCAGAAGTGAGAGTGAGGCAGAACTGAAAAAACAAAACAAAAAGACAAAAAAGATGATGCTAAATGTCAAAAGAAAAAAAAAGTCCAAAAGGGAAAATGTCAGTCAGAGACCGGGGGGTGTTCTATGAAGCGAGAAAAGGTTAGTGAGGTGTGTCGAGCTACAAGTGAAAGTTTTCAGTGTCATTTAGGGTGGCTCTCTTTCTACCTGGTTAGATACAATTAGTTTCAGTTGAGTTTTATTTATGTAGCACCAAACTCAACAACAGTCATCTCAACTTTACATTGTAAGATAAAGACCCAACAATAAATAAGAGAGAAAACCTCAACTATCATATAATCACCTCTGAACAAGCACATCGTGACAGTGGGAAGAAAAAACTCACATTTAAAAGGAAGAAACCTCCGCAGTACCAAGCTCAGGGCCATCTGAGGTGAACAGTTGGGGAGTAGATCACCATGGTAACTGATGCTGAACACATATCCTGGTTCAGAGCAGGTTATGTTGAGACTTTTAGTTTAAAATCCACTGGAGAGACACATTAGGTGTGGTCAGTGGCGGTCCTAGCCTGTTTGGCGCCCTGGGCGAACACCCCCTCTGGCGCGCCCCCCCACACACACACACACACACACGCACACACACACATGTATGCAAACGGCTACTAAACAGACATCATAATTCGTCATACAATGAGAACAGGACAAATCAACAATTGACACTGACTAATTAATATTATATTACTGTATATATTTTTTGGAGTTTAGTCTGTTACTGTTACTATTTTTACCATTTCTTCTTGGAGGAACTGTAACCCACATAATTAAGAAAGTATTCTGAAAGTTTTAGGATACATGACCTGCCATTATCCAATGACTCATCTGCTTACCTGTATCTTTCTCCATGTAGGAGCCATAATTAAATGTATTGAATTTTAATGATCACTGGGTTTTCATTTGTTTGGTTGCGGTGATGTGTAACGGGAGTCACGTGGGTGGTAGCGGTGACGTTAAGAGGGCGTTGTCAGTCTGTCTTTCACTGGTTTGATTTTGACAAAGCAGGGCTGGGTAGCCGTAGTTTTTGTTGACCGCAGCACAACGAGTTTCCCCTTGTTGCATTAGAGCCTGTGACGTTTTAAGAGTTTGAATCGCGAGCCGATCACATTGCTCTGTAAACTTTTCAAGCACTTTAATAAACAAGCAAGAAATTCCACCTCTCGCATTATTGCGTAAAGTTGACAGCGCGTCAGGCAAATAGGCAGGCTCCATCCCCGGCCTCTAGCGACTGTGGAAGTCGCTACACTCCTCTTCTTTTCTCTTTTTTTAAACTTTAAAAACGGGTTGTGTGTGAGACTTTAAATCAACAAAATATAAAATATACATTTTAAATTGTTATTGATCCCTTTACCCCGAGTCCTAAAGTGTATATTTAGGTTTTTACTCTTAAATATTTATTGTTTGTTTCCTTGCACTGCAGTAACTGGAGCCTCGTCGTCTCGTCTCTCTATATACTGTACTGTATGTAGCGGAGATGACAATAAAGTTTACTTTGACTTCAGCAGCGAGCAGGCGCGCCGAGGGCTCTCGCGCTCACTTTCCGCGTATAGAATTTTGAAAAAACATCAGTGCAAATTATAAGTCTGTATCATAATGTCTGGTGTTTTCGTGTTTGTTGGTTTGTTTTTATTTTGTTTTATTTTGCGAGTCGGTTATTAGATGCTGCTCCAGTCAGCCAGAGAATCCCCCGCTGCCCCGCCCTCTCCTCCCTGTGCCGCAAGCAGCAGGCGCACCTCGCAAACGGAGGGCGCCTTTACTCCCAGCAAATGGGCGATAGAAAACCGATCGGTGCCTATGACATTCCCAATATGCGCTGGCATGATGTCGGGGCAGCATGAGTACGAGCAATTTTTTTTTTTTTTTGCCGATGCCCGTGATGCCGCCCCGGGCAACCGCCCGTATCTAAAACCGCTACTGGGTGCGGTACACATTCTGATGTAGGAACACATTTTATATATGCAGCTTGGTAAACAAAGTCTTACTAACAGTACTGAATGAAGCCCAGCTGGGAAATCACAGCAGCTCTGATGATTGGTCTCATTTACACTGCTGGAAATGCAGCGAAAAAGATTAAAACTTTCACCAGTTCCTCTTTCTGACTATTGGTCACCAAGAACATCAGTTCAACCAAAAAATGACCTGTCCACAAACTAAGTTGATTTCTTTTTCAGTCTCTGAACAAATTTCAGAGCTGAGCACACTGACTGTAAAGTCTGTACTAAACAGCAGTAGGCCTACCAGAGTGATCTCTGTGGTTTGTAGTGATCAGGTACGACTGCGCCACCCACAGTGGGAAACAGAGAATGAGACAAGCAAACGGTACCTCAATTTGTTTTTCTCGATGTGGTGGAACAGCAACTCTGTTCTGAGTTCCGTTTGATTTGACTGGTAAATCAAGCTCTCTCTGTACCGTGACAGACAGCCTACATAACTGCAGCTGTGGTCCCAATCCATCTGCTGATCTCTCGCTCCCCTCTCCTCTCACTCATGAACAAGACCCCAAGAAACTTAAACTCCTCCACTTGGGGCAGTAACACACCCCTGACCAGGAGTGGACACTCCAGTCTTTTCCTGCTGAGCACCAAGTGCTGATGACTGTGGCCATCAGCACTTGGAGGTGCTGATTCTCATTCTCACTGCTTCACACTCGGCTTCAAACTGCTCCAGTGCGAGCTGAAGACCATGTGGAATTACAGGGATTATTTTACATAACCATCATCTTATCATTGCATTAATTATCATTTCATCGAAGTGTTTATTGAAGCTGCTGGCATTATGTTATAATTTATTTATTTTAATATTATTTTTTATCAGTTATATTTAAATGATTGAGTTATATATGTATCATAACTCATATGCTGAGTATATTGTTACAGTAAAATAGTAGCTGAGCAAAGGCCTGAATGTATTCAGCTTCTTGTGGTATTTGAGTTTGCTTAGTTACAGGTGACGGAAGGATGTCCAGTCCATGGTGACCTCAAAAGCCTTAGGTCATCACCATATTCGGAAGAGTATGCCACAAGGAGGAACCTCTATGTTGCATTTAATTCTTAAAATACATGAATGTTCTGTACATGCAAATTATGTGTTTGTAAGCGCAAGAAGGGGCGTTACAATACCCTGATGTTATAAAAGCAATCTAGAGTGTATTTTGGGTAGAGATGTACAACTGCTTTGCAGTTTGCACCTCTCCACGCGGCGTGCATTCATTAAAATCAATTGTTTGAACGGCCTTTTCTGGACTATCATTGTTTTACTCTCATCCTCAATTTCGAACCCGTAACAACCACCACCTGATGTATTAACAGGTGGTTTATACAGATAAACAATAACAATGGATACACAGAGATATAGCAAAATATATTAAAAGTTTTGGCTCCATAATAAACAGCAATTGAATAATGTGCAGTTTCACTTTTTATCTTGGATGCACATACACAACTGACCAGATGCCTGACAAGCATGGGGTGAGATTACATCAGGTGTTCCTGTTTTATGGGCTCAAATTGTGGTCATAAATATTTACAAATCCATCCAATCCAGGACACATACAAATCCTGATTTACAAGTACAAAATATTTATGACCACAATTTGAGCCCATACTGTTTCTCTTTGCTGCACTCTTTGACCCTCAGTTCTCTTCTGTACAGATACTACCACGTAGTCATGTAATTCTGTTGGACTGTTTACTTCAGTAATGTTTGAAGGCACCGCACTTGCAAAGTTTTAATGAGTTAAGGATAATCTGGAACTCAATCTGTGATGGCTGTTTGGCTGTTAAATTTGATGTTTCTATCTTTACTTTTACTTACAAATAATAATTTCAAAAACAAGTCAACAGTCAGCTCCAGTCCACAGTCCACACAGGCATCCTAAATAATTCAAGTTATACAAAAACAAATTATTATACATTCATCCATTTTCTTCCACTCATCCTATTCAGGGTTTTTGTCAGGTGTGGTACACTCTGGATAGGTTGTGAATCCATGGTAGAGTTAAAAGAGACCGACGTTACGAGCCAGACATTTAATTATATACGCTATGTTCTCAAAATGATCTGTGATTGGCTATTATTATTCATGGATAATGTGTATAAAAAGAATAAACAATAATTGCATTATATAGGATTGTTACGTCCCTCTGCAGCCGGGACCTCTCGGAATGAGGACCCAAGTTGCAGCCGGAGGTGGAGATGCGAGTGAGTTTTACTTACACAGGATAAACCAAGGTGAGGGCAGAACTGAACATAAGCCTAAACTGGGAAAACTAACACAAAAGGAGGACACGGGGCGAGGAGCAGAGAGACACGGAGTAACATCGAGGATTCACAGAGAAACACAGACGACGCAACCACTATGGATCCAGCAGACTCAATGAGGGAGCGCTACTCACCTTTTGATGGTACCAGGCTAGCGTTTGGAGGGCCTCCATGCTGCCGTTCCTCCTTTTCCACTTACTCTTCTACCCATTCTACCGTTTCCTCTCCACTGTTGAAGCCTGCCTCCCGGACCCGAGGGAAGCGCTCGAGGCGACGCCGGGGGGACTACTATGAACCTGCGAGCAGCCAGCTCACACCAGCACAGGCGTTTTATAAGATGCTGGGGATCATCATCGTTCTCCCCAGTTCTCCGAGCGTTTCCACACCACAGGAGGAGCAGCCGCAACATAAACACACTCACTGTAATTGAGCAAACTCTCTTTAGTAAGTGTGTTTCAGCTGGGTAGCTATGCTGCCCTTCCATCAGAGCACTTCTTTGTTGTTTTGCTTTGTTGTTTTAGTTTATTGTGTTTGGTGGTTATCCTGGGTGGGGGTTCGCTTCAGAGTGTGGTAGAAGACTGTATCTCTGGTCTGCTGCCTACTCTCAAGTTCGTGTTTAAAGTTGCCTCGAGCCCGGTACACCACTGAACACTAGACAGGCAAAGTTTTGCTTTTAGCATTTTAGGTTGGGAGTTGCTCATAGTAAACCAGTGGCACCAAACTTGGCAAGAGGTTAAAGACCATTCATTAATTAGCTGAGGCAGGTAGGCCGTTTTTAAGTTGGCATAGCGTGTACACCATGTGTGCAACTAATATGTCAGTGTTGATGGATGCTAATGAGATCCTCATGAGGTGAGTGTTTTGTGCTGTGACCTTTAGTGTTGTGGGGAATATGGCTACTTTTGTTGGATCACTTGTGAGTGTTGTTGGTCAGGTGATGGCAATAACACTGTGGGGTGCTGAGCCACCCTTGATGTGACCATAGTGTGGCCATAGCTCTCCATTTTGTGGTTGGTCACTAGCATGCTTGCTTTATTGAACTTTGGAGTTTAAAGTAAGTTGTTGTAGTATGAGGCCACTTGTATGTGACCATTTGTGTGGTGGAGACAACAGATCACTTGGTTGTGGTTATTTGTTGCTATTTTTGGTTTTGTGTTGTAGCAGGTCGAGTAATCATTTTGAGTTTGTGACTGTTGTGCTCCTTTGTGTTGGTCACATGTTATTTTTTGTGTGTGTTTAGTGTGGCAACTTCAAATCCTCATGCAGGGGCATCCATGCTTAAAGATGTCAACTATAATGTGAACACTGTGCTTCGGTTAGCTTTTACTTTTATTTCAGGTTTGTGGGTCAAGGACCTGAAGGCTTCAGAGGGGCTTTTAATAAATTTAGGGGTCCTAGAGGAACCCTTTTGAGGGAGGAGGTGTTACGTCCCTCTGCAGCCCCTAATAATCTCAGTGTGTTCAGCTGGTGCTAATTGGCCACACCTAGTCAGGTGTGGATAAAAGCATACCTGAGGCAAGCTTCCCGGGGAGCTCACTAGTGTTTGCCTTGGTGGCACCAGCCATTTCAGCCGGCCTGCTATGCCATTTTAAGATAAAACCTCTTCTCACTAACACTCTGGTATTCATCTCCTTTTTTTATGTTGCGGCTTTTGAGCTGGGTCGTAACAGGATATTATGTAGGTGTAGCAATCAACTCTACTTAAACTATTTCATTTACTTCTGTGTTAAACCTTTTAACTAACTCTACTGCAGGGGTCCCCAATCCCAGTCCACGAGGGCCGGTGTCCCTGCAAGTTTTAGATGTGTGCTTGATCCATCACAGCTGATTTAAATGGATAAATTACCTTCTCAACATGTCTTGAAGTTCTCCAGAGGCCTGGTGATGAACTAATCATGTGATTCAGGTGTGTTGACCCAGGGCGAGATCTAAAACCTGCAGGGACACCGGCCCTCGTGGACTGGGATTGGGGACCCCTGCTCTACTGCTTTCACAGCGTCATGTGGGTAAATACATTCCAACAGCGCCATCAGGTGGTTATATGGATTAAAAGCAAAGTTCATTTAGTTCTAAACTGTGCAGCAGATTCACCTTATACACCTGCATTAATACAGCTAAACAGACTTTGCTTGGACACTGGGACACTGGGACTGTGGAGGAAACAGCCTGGAGAAGCAGTGGCCTGAAAGGGGGAACAATAAGTACAAATCCAGGAACACTTTGTGAAATCTATGAGGGAGTTTTCCTGGTTTGGTCAGGTTAACAATGACCGACCAGCCAGTGCTGAAACTATTCTATTACAGTACAAAAGGAGGCCCAGTGTTTAATGGAAAGTGTCTTTAAATTTTGTTACCCTGATGAATATCTCTGAAAGTTTTTACTTAAATTCCTGTCAGTACTGAGGAGTCATTTCTATAAGCAGCTATAAGAAAATATTTATGGAGTTTATCTTTTTAATCATTTATCTGTATAATAACCCTGTTTAAGTACATCAAAACACAGAAAACCTGATTTATTAGAAAAAGAGTTTAACCTTCTGCCAAATGAACACAGACACTATGATGAACTTGTATCAATGATATTAAAGCTCCTCCCAGCTCTTTCCTCACAGCTACAGTCTGATGCAAAGTGTGGCACTCCTGAACTCGAGGAATCTCATGTCTGTACCTGATGCTTCACTTAACATTTACTTGACAAGAAATCAGACTATGTACTGACAATATGTAAGTGACATTTACTTTATTAAAAACAAAAGAGTCGTGCTGAAGATTCAAAACAACACATTTATTTAAAAAACAAAAAACAAAACTATAAACACAAAGAGAATCAAACGACAATTGTCTTGATAACAAACTGCAATAAAGTTTTAAAACATGTCACCAAAACACATTGCTACCAGACTATTATAGTCACATTCAAACTTTACTTGGTAAAAATGCCAACATTTGTTTTAACATTGGAAAAAAACATTTATATTTACAAATAAAAATGGGAAGTGCTTCACAGATTAAAAAAGATAAAGATAAAGCAAGTTTATAAATAACACAAAAAATAAACAGTCTTAGTTTTTTTTGCAACAGAAACCAGGTTTTTTCAAATTATTGCAAACAGCGGATTTAACAAGTGCTTGATTCAGTTGAAGCTGATACTGAGAATGGTTGAAAGTTATGGTTATTAATTCTAGGAAACCACGAGAGCATGCACAGTGGAACATTAGTGAAATATGTGCCTCTCTCTCTCTCTCTCTCTCTCTCTCTCTATCTCTCTCTCTCTATATATATATATATATATATGTATATGTATGTATGTATGTATGTATGTATGTATGTATGTCCTGGGCACAGTCCTGGGAACAGCTAAGATACTGCGCAGGACCCCGAGCTTGAAAGGATAAACCGCCCGCAGGGGCGAGATGGGTGTTTTTTTTTATATATATATATACATATATATATAGATATGATATAGATATAGATATATATAGGCTTTTGCCTTTATCTGTGCAAACAGAAATCAATACATAAATCAGAGCATAGAAATTGTTCAGGTCAAGTTCAACAACAGGAAAAAAAACAAACTTACTCTTCTCAATATTGCTTGCAGATATCTATTAGCTTGCAGCTAATAGATATTATCACCAACATTAAACCACCAAGCATCAGAAATCCAACATTTAGAGCTCCTAGATCAATTTTAACTTTGTTCCAGTCATAAGCTCTGTGTTTCTCCTTTCGACCTCCTGCTCCTGCAAGAATAAAAACATCAGTTTATGTCTGATTTCAGGTGAAGCAACTGTTTATGTTTGATTTAACATTTCATAACTGATGACCATTTTAAAGCGAACCAAAATACACAAAAAATAACACATTTTAAATCTGTTCTGGGTCTAAATCCACATGTATCTATGCAATGATAGTGTGCGTTCTAAGTGTTTATTCATGTCAAGTTAGTATTTATAACTATAAATGCCAATTATCATGTTCTTTAATGATCCATAAGTGAGAAGCGTGTTTAATGGATGTAATGGTTATATATGGTTATATAAGAAATCCCAGTAGTCCTCGGAAGGAAGTTGTAGTAAAAGGAAGTTCTTGCAATTTCCACTTTCTATAAAGTATATTTAAATCATTATGGCTGCTATGTTTTAATTTCTTAGGTGAAACAGGACATAATCTGCTGTGATAGCATGTTTGTCTCCAAAAACAGATGTTGTAAAACCTAAAAGGAAATAGCTACACTCCCTGCTCTCTGACACATTATGGTCAGATAACCTATGTATACATTTGTGCCAGGTGGTGTTGTGGTCTTCTGCAGAGCAGGGGTGGTGCAGCAAAATGAAGAAATCCTTTAAAACAGTTTAATCTCAAATTCTTACAATTTAAAGTGTACCCCAAATGCACTTTTAAACATTTGTTCCAGTAAATTATCAGAAAAAAATGAAGTTAAAATGCTCTGATGTTATACTTTGATGTGTGCTCAATCATGCAGGCAAGGAAATCCCAGAAAGTTGATTCTGTTCATCTGGACTCAACTACTCTGATGTTAGTGATGATTTAAAATTCATACAGTAGATTTTGTTTCTACTTTCCTTTAAACCAGGGGTCAGCAACCTTTAACACCCAAAGAGCCACTTGGACCCGGTTTCCACGCAAAAGAAAACACTGGGAGCCGCAAATACTTTTTGACATCTGAAATGAAGATAACACTGTATATATTGTTTTTTACCTTTATGCTTTGTGTGAACAACTAAAGTAAATAAGTAAAGTTTATTTATTAAGTGCTTTTCACAGACAGGCAGTCACAAAGCGCTGTACACAAATATTAAAATAATACAATCAATAGACATTATACACAATGTAAAAGATCAAATGTTTAAGATATTTTATATGTAATTTAAACTGTTTCCTCTCTGTTTTATATTTGTAGCACTTTGGTCAACATTGTTGGATGTAAAGTGCGTTATAAATAAAGATGCTATGCTATGCTATGCTAAATGTAAATAATGTAAAGAATATAAAATACGTAGATCAACAAAAGGCTTGTTTGAACAGAAAAGTTTTTAACTGCTTTTTAAAAGAATCCACAGAGAAACTAAGGTGTGTTGCTTAAATCCATGAAGTGCTACAGAGAAAATTACGTTTTATTTATGCAATTAACACATTTTTAACTCTTAAAGAAATATAACAAAAGGAAAGACACCCAGCTGAACTAAAATGATCCATGTAGCAAACAAAAACTGCTGTGAGCCGCCACCCTCACAACAGTTTTTTTTTCCAATTAAAAACTATTTTAAACAAAAGCACTATACTACTAAAAAAAATAGATATTTGCAAAATTGTGCCTAAATATGCATTTTACCTGGTTAATGTGTGTAGCGGGGCGTGATCTGCAGTGCTGCTGCATGGGAATCGGACGCACCTGAGCGGCACCTGCTCTCTCTGCTCTTGTGTTGTCGGGCTGTGAGCTGAAAAGCTACAGCCAGCTTTATGCGCACGGCAACCGTGTGTGAAAAGTGGTCAATAAAGAGATGCTGAAAAGCATGTTCATGCAAACATCGTCGGGTCTGCCGTGATATGTTTACAATGAGACTTCTGGTCCCAAACCTCTGCGCACAGCGTCTGCATATCGGGGCTTTCATCTTTACGCAGGACTGTAAGCTGTCGTCTGTGAGGCGGGAGCAGTGTTTGTTTTTAACATAGTTCATGGTGGAGAACAGCTGCTGACATAATGTGAATTCAAAGATTCATCATTGGCCTATCTGGAGTTGAAAGTCTCGATAAATGCACGGCGTTTCAGCGGGTATACCGGCTTCCGCGAGTGTGACTCTTATTGTGAGCGATGAAATAATAAAGTATAATTGTATTTTTATATTACAAAATCACAATAATCTTCCCATTTAGAACTACAAGTTAAAAAAGCACTAACATAAATAAAATACACTTCCGCTAAATACTTCTAATTTATTTTCCCAAACCACCCGGAGCCGCAGTATAAGGACAAAAGAGCCGCATGCGGCTCCGGAGCCGTGGGTTGCCGACCCCTGCTTTAAACCCTCCAGCCGCCCCCCTTTTCTGCAGCACCTACCAGTAAGTGTTTTTAGGTACTGAATACACATTAAATTCATAAAAATGCCATGGCAAAAAGAGGAGCAGTGTTATTATTGTCAATGCTTCTAAGTAAGTGCCCAAATAAATGCCTGGCAGCATTTCAAACTGGCTGCCCAGTGGTTCGATTTGTTCTAAAAGGACTTTATTTTGTCAGGAAAACTAAAGTTTGATCACAAAGCACTTTGTTAATTTATGAGTGAATACCTTTAAAACCTTTAATAACCACTGAAGCAGCTCGGTGTGTCCTACCTTCATCTGGCTTTGGTGTGGTGTGGAACGCGTCACTGCTTACTGAATGAGAGCGAGTCACATTCAAGATGAAATATTCTGTGGATGCAGATTAGTGAGGTGTTAGATTCTCATCCAAGTCATCATATTATAGCACTAACAATAACAAAAGTATACAGATTTGTAGCTGGGGTTCTGCTGATTTACCAGAGGCCTCGAGCTCCCATCTCCTCAGAACCTTGTTATAATCAGCAGCCAGATCACAGCGGTAGTTTCCAGAGTCTTCAGCTGTGACTCTGGACACATGAAGTCTGACTCTTCCTCCTCTCAGGGCGTCTCTGTTGATCTGAACTCGTCTTGCAAACTGTTCGTGCTGAGACTCAGAGTCCTCCACTCCTCTGGTCATTTTAAACAATATCTTAGTATCATGTGAGTAGAAAACACACATCAAGTGAGCCAGAGACACGTCAGCTTGGAGCTGACTGTCCACTCTGATGGTGATGTTGCTGCCCTCTTCAGCCTCGTAGACACTCTGAGCCCTTTTCACAGCAAATATATCTGAAGAGGAGACAGAAGAAGGTCAGAAAAGTAGATTTATTCCAACAAAAACCTCTAAGTGTGTGTTTATTTGGTTCGCCAAAGGCTGAAATTACTTAAATGTGGAAACTCACAGGCAGGGTTTGGCCATGAAACTAGAGCGATCCAGATGATAATTTTGCTCTAATGACAAAAACGAAAAAAGAAGTTTTAGAATGCTTTTAACTAGGACAATAAAATTAAGACAACAGAACACAGACAACATTACATGTTTAAAATGTGAAAATGCACCATTTTAAGGGAAAAAAAACACTATTAGCTGAATTAACCTGTCTCAAAAAGTTGGGAAAAGAACATTTTTATTCATAGCATCACTTCTTTTGGCAACAGTCTGTAAACATGTGGGAACTGAGGAGAGCAGCTGCTGGACTTTTGCGAGAGGAACGTTGTCCCAATCTTGTCTGATATAAGAATCTTACAGTCCTGGATCTTATCTGTTGGATTTTATGTTTCTTTATGCTCCAAATGTTTTCAGCTAGTGAAAGGTCTCAACTGCAGGCAGGCAGACTGTGATTCCTGGAAGTTTTCCTAAACCCATGCACTGACTTCCAGGCACAATCATGCCTGTTTTTTGACCAGAACATTACTGGCATTCAATACTGGTTCTCAACCTTGTCCCTTGCCCACAGAGATTTCTCCAGATGATCTGAATCTTTCCATGATATTATGTACTGTAGATGATGATATATTTGATATATTTAAGGTCCTCGCAGTTTTACACAGAGAAACACTATTTTGAAATTGCTTAACAATTTCTAGATCCAGCATTTTGGAGATTGCAGAACCTCTGCTCATTTTTCCTTCTCAGCATCTCTGCTTCTCTAAGATTCTCTTTTTACCAACCTGTTACCAATTATTCTAATTAGCTGTTTTGTTTTAAGTACCACTTATCTTGCATTTTGTTGCTTAGTACCAACTTTTTGAGATGTTTTGCTGTCTTCAAAATGAGCCGATTTATTCTTAAAATCGTGCAATTTCTCAGTTTAAACAGTTAATATATTTTCTATTTTCTATTATACAGAAAATGTGGGTTTATGGGATATGCAATTTATTCCATTCAGTTTTTATTTACACTTTATACAGCTTTCTAAAATTTCTGTATAGTAATAATAATAGTAATAACAATAATAATAACAACAATAATAATAACAACAATAATAATAACAACAATAATAATAATAATACACACTGCAAGCTCGTGGATTTAAAAGCATCATCAGAGTGTGGTGCCTCACCTCAGTGAACATTTCTAACTCTTATAACCTGAGTTTTGAGGAATGAGTTTCCTGCCTTTTCATTCGTGCTCAGCTTCTATCGGCCATTTCCAGGAACCATGAGCTCCTCTTCATGAAAGTGAGCAAACCTGCTGAACTTCCTGGGCATATTACAGTCAGGCGCTAATCTGGAAAAGAAAAAGACAAGCATGTGTTCTTTTGTTCTTCACGTTCATTAAAATTATACTTCATTAGCTTTTTAAGACAGGTTCTGATTTGTTTCCATTCATGGTCTCGATTTATTGAAGAATTAGTTTGTTAAATGTTTCCCTACAGTCCACAGACATATGTACAAACCTTTTGTTTAATCAAAGCATCCTGTTTTCTGCCCTTCCGATAAAAAGATTTGCCATGGCAACGGGCAAATAAAGAGTAGGGCCTCCGTTTTACTCCAGTGGACTGAGAAATATGAATGCTTGCCAGTGTGGACCATAATGTTTATCTTTTTGTTCTCCACTTTTTCATAATAATAGACAATACAAATAGAATAAATATATATAACATCAACAACATATACTATGCTACTATAACTGAAGTTTGCATTGTGAAGTCATAACACACAAAAATAATTAAAAAACAACAAAAAACCCAGATCTATCAGCCTTTAGAGCAGTGATGTCTCACTGAGTTACTGCTAATAGTAAGAGCTCAATCACAGCAACTTATTATTATTATTATTATTATTATTATCATTATTATTATTATCATATTAATGTTAACCTTGTGTCCATGTTACGTTACTATATCGTGCAGGTGTTAACATTATTAAAGCATTATTATACAGTCCCTGGCTTGTATTGGAAATTTGTGTTATTTGTGTTTCTGTTCTGAGTGTTTAAAAAAAAAACACACAAAAAAAACAAAACACTTTCGGGCTTTTCTGAGTCAACCCTCCCAGAAGCCACTATTATTAAAACATTACATGACGCGCATTATTATGTTTCTGATTGTTTCCAATTAACAGTCTGCCGTTAATTCACCTACAGCAACAACAAAATAACGAGAATCACCGCGATAACAACATGGCGATTTCACTCGTGCTCTTGTGTACTTACTGCGCCAAGGGCGTCGATTTGGCATGGACGGAAGGGACATGTCCCCACCAATATCCAGCGATTATTGAATTGTCCCCACCAATAATTTGATCTCTGCGAGTAAAGAAAAACAAACCCGATAGAAAGAAAAAATCGATCTGTCAACGTCTCATTCACCCAGCGGTGCAGAAAGAGTTAAATTACGTTCTTTACTGGAGTCCTACCTCATGTGACAAATATGGCCAATGTGATTGGCTGTGCCTTTCAGGGAGCTCTGTTTAGTTTTAGCAGCGGCAAACCTGCGCTGCGAGGAGGACAGGACGGTAGCAAAGAGGAAGAACGTGCATATAAGAAAGTATTTTTCAAAGAAACCTGTAAGTCACTTAAAGTCAAGTTCACTCATAAAATGTGTCCGTCATAATAACGTTACAGGCAATACCAGGCCATACATGCCAACCCTCCCGATTTTTCCAGGAGAATCCCGAATTTCAGTGCCCCTCCCGAAAAGCTCCCGGAGCCCCCATTCTCCCCAATTTCTCCCGATTTTCCACAACAAAATTGAAAAACCATATCCTAGATTGGCCCAGCCAACTCCAGTTTCCAACAATAGCTGCTACTGCAGCTACTTAGTATTAATATTACTCTTATTACTCTTTCTGGGTCGCGAAATAAACTTTTAACATGTTTTCAGGCGAGAATGTAGCTGTGTAAACTTCAAATAACTTAAACATGTTATTGTTTGGCCTTTTTCAGTGTTTTATTTGTTCGTGAGTAAATTGGTTTGGCTGAGATTAAAGTTATTAGATTAGATTGAATAAAACTTTATTAATCCCTCGGGAGGGTTCCTCCGGGGTTTTCACACAGCTGAATAAATGTCAAACAGAAAACTGATTAAACAGAAGTGTGAGATGGTCGAGAATCTACGCAAGCGTCCGGTTATATTTTATTTTATTTAGACAGCAAGGAGCAGACGGCAGAGGTGACGTAATTATGAAGGCTAGACCCCCGAATTTCACGGTCGCTCATTTCCGGTCTACCCGGCTTTCGGAGGACCCGGCCCACTTAGACCGCGAAGGCCGGGTCCTCAGGTGGACGCAGCCTCTGAATTTGGACACCCCCGGAACAGGCCGGTGACATTTAACTTATTTTTTTCCGATAAGTAAACACTGTTAAAAAACAAAAAACAAAAAAAAAAACCTTTGAATGTCTCCCTAATTCTGAGGTCTCAAGGTTGGCAGGTATGTGCCAGGCTTTGGCCCACATCAGTCTAAAACTGTATGTAACCATGAAAAAAGTGTTGCCATGTCCACCACGACAGTATAGTATAAACAGTAGTATAGACTCCTTCACATAGTGGACATTGAGTTGTTGTGTGGGGCACCAGTCGTCCATGTGTGTTGCTGTAACAGTAGTTCATGTTTAGAATAAAAAGTCCCAGCTCACTGATTTGATCGGGGCAATAGTGCCTAAAATGTTGCATAATTTTGCTGAGAGATCTTTTACTTTGTGGTCATCTTAGATGAGTAGTTTTATGGACAAAAACCACCAGGTCATTCAGTGTTCCCTTAGTGCTAATGTGTAAGACATGTTGGTGTACTATAACTGAAGTAATGTTGTTAAGTCCTTAAAGTCATATTCTTTTATTGTCATGACTGTATTTGAAGCTTTTTTTTATTTTTGTATGATACCTGATTTATATGGAATATGGCTGAAGTAAACTGAAGTCTAAAATCAGTCATTTATTTAATAGTAATTTAACATTATATAATTCACATATAAAACTATGAATTGTAATTTTAAATGGTTTAAAAGCATGTAGAATATCATATGTAAACAAGTATATTTCTCCCTTTTTTTCTTTTTTTTAATGAAGAAGCAAAGACAAAAAGGAAAAAAAAAAAAAAGAAACAGCGCAGGGTTCGGTGGTTGAATCATCCGTCCCCACCAATGCCAAAACCAAATCTACGCCCTTGTACTGCGCTGCGCCATGCGCAGTTTAAAAAACCTTCACCGCGAACTAACTGATATCAGCTACAACCTAAAAAGGCTACTGCAATGAAATAATACATTTGACATCTTTTTTCCATCTCTCTCCTGCCTTTGTTAATAGAAATCATTTCAGAATTCACTTATTTTTAAACTCTGTCGATCACATTTTGTCTTAGAGGGAGTTACATAAATATTAATTACAGTTAAGTAATTAAATGAAATATGAATATGAGAACTCTCAGCAGGTCTGAGTCGATTTTCCTGACTATTACAAAGCTGATAATTATTGTTATATTATCGAGATCGCAATTAAACAGCCAATGTGTTTGACAGAGTCTGCTTACTTCCCCAAAAGTTAATTCTGTTCTTCTGAACATTGCGTTTTCAAGGATTTTCTTACCTGGATGATCGAGCGTGCATCGGGACAGTCTGCTTACCTGTTTGCATAGAGCCAGCAGGGACCAGTCACTGTCTGTCAACCGGATTATTTAATGATCAGCTGGACCCACAAACTGTTTTTGTGTTTTTTGGTTTTGTTTTTTTTGTTTTTTATGTTATGAGGAAGTGAGTGGCTGCAGCCAACTTCAGACCTTTTAAACTGGTAGTCCTAATCATGCCATCTTTATAGTGATTTAAACATGTAGGCTACATTACAGTTAAACAACAACAGCCCAGTATTGCTCTATTTTACTTTGCCAGAGTTTTTTTGACTTTTTAAACTTAGGCCTGCTGCTCTTAAACGAATATAGTTTGACAGAGTTTTACGGCTGGCGCAATCCCGAAGAGGTTTCGCTTGTTAGGCGAATAACCCCGAATATAAACCCGAAGAAGGAAGTAGAAATGTAATGAAGGATATTAAAAGATAAAACACACACTCACGTTGTCTCCTCGTCTTTCAGTTGCTAGCTGTTTATTCTTCTTAAACAGCAACAGCAAACGTCGATTAATCGGCGTAGAGCACGTCCAGACCACTGTGTGGTTTCTGTTTTGGACACAGCGTGTACGCTCCTCCTGCTGTCAGTGACGATGTGCTAACACACGGTTTTACACGCAGCATTTAAAGTGGTTCAGTTGACAAACAGATTTAGCATCAGGTTGTCTGTTGTACTTGATTTGAACTCTATCAAACTGTCACTAATGAGATGATGATGAGATATGAAGTCTGTTTACTAAAAATGAATAAAGACGATACATTAATATTTCTATTCTGTTTACAGTTTTATTGATTCCTGCCGGCTTTAATAAAGTATCAGGTTATGATCTGACGACAGTAAAAAAATAAACAAATAAAATGTAAATGTTTAAAAGGGCTCAGGATGATACTGTCAGTGTAAGCCTCCCTGTACTGCTTTGATGGCCGACACTTCAGCTGTGCGGGACACTATGATAACTGTGCTGCTTTCTTTAGGTTGGTCTCAAACTCTTTGGGCAAATACTTGGATATTCATTCAAAGCATGATCTAAATTAACTTTAATTTCAGAGCTCACTGAGACATAAAAGCTACATGTATCATACGTGATAAACAGTGGCTAAATAGTTTGATGTCTTTGACCCAAATAAGATGAAAAAAAAAAAACATTTTTATGCTGGAAATTTTACTTCTACCTCCATCTTTTCTCTTTGTTCTCCACAGATTTGTATTCAGGAGTTTCTGAGTGAGACGTCTCCCGCTGATAATGTCTCTGGTTCAGTCTTACTCAACCTGACACTCATCAAGTCCAACCTGCTCATGCCGGCAGTGAGAATCTTATTCAGTGGCCGATTTTTTTTTTTCCTTTCTTCTCCTTGTGGGATTTACTGAGATTTTCACACAGCACAAACACCTCAGCTTGTTTTGTTAGACCAGAAATGGAGGTGTTGCTGTGCAATATATATCTGTAGGTCACATGGATATTCTCAGGCAGTCAGAGCCCAAAACTAAACATGAAACTAAACACAAGTTTTATTGTTTCTGTTTTATTCCATGTTCTGTTTGTTCTGATTCTTTCTATGACTCAATATCAAAGGAGCTTCATATAAAAGAGTTATGTTGGTGTATCTAAACAAGGCAGTAATCACAGTAAATCCTCATAAAATGTTTATTTATAGAGTTCTGTTTCTACACATTTTGTACTTAGACTCTGTTCAGGTGCCAATCTTACTTTATTCATAATAGTGAATGGTTGTTTGTTTCTCTGTTAGCCCTGCATTAGACTGGGGATCCAGGGTGTACTCCACCTCTGGAACAAAGGTAGCTGGGATTCAGCTCCCCCATAACCCTGATAAGGAAAAGCAGAAAAGAATGATGGATGGACGACTGGATAAAAGGCCCAAAAGTAGTTGTTATAATGCAAAAGCTTCATTAGAGCTTTTTCAATTTAGAACTTTCCCAACTCTGTACTGAAGGTGGGAGAAAACAAAGTTAGATATATACTTTTTTTTCAAGATTTGCATGTCCATTTGAAATTTTAACTGCAGAACCATTTGTTTCTTAAATGTGAAATAAAATTTATATCAAACTGGATTCGATCAGAAATAAATCAGTTGTTGTCAAGCTAGCACTTCAATAGTAATCATGTCTAAACATGATCTTTTGTTTATATTATCAACAGCCTTACTATGTTCTGTGAAGAAAATGCAGCAGAAACTGTAATAAATTTGCTATAACTGCATGCCAGTGAGGCTCTCACATCGCTATTAAGGAATTTTGGCAAACTCTTTTGTTGCAGAACTGTTTTAATTCAGCCGCACTGGAAGGTTTCCCAGCACAAACGACCTGTGCCAGCTGACCAACCAGCTTTCTTGCTGTAGTGACAGTCCTTAATCACTCAACTGCAGGTCAACAAACTCTTGAGTAACTTGAATCCCAACTAAAAAAAAAATCAAGGTAAAAATATTTTAATTACAATTTTGTTTAGATTGGATATAAAGAGCAGCATAATATCCCCAACTGGTCCCGATATGTGCACATGAATGTTTCAGGAAATTTTTTTTTTGCTGTCACAGCCTTTCAGAGATTTCAAAGTAGCCTAGAATATGATAAAATTCAGTGGGTATGGGTTGTGCTGATATCTAATAAGATCTCAAACACATACTGTATGTGTCTTTGTAGCAAATTATTAAATAAGCATATTAAATACAGTATCCACAAGTGGAAGTCATGAGAAAAAGTTTCCGGAGCTAAACTTCAGCCTCCCAGTAGATCCATCTATCATTCCCAAGATTTCAACTCAAGCTTTAAAGTCACTGAAATTCAACTGTCTGAGATTTTTGGTAGATATAACTATGTTATCAATTTGAAGCTCCTTCGTTCTCAAATTATCACATTCACAAATCGCATATCCACACAGCCCGTCTGCCTGGTGGACTTTTACTTTTTAGCTGTCTGTAAATGAACAGCTACGTTTAACAGCTCAGTCAGGATCATTTTACTTCAATGTGCTCAATCTTCGACGAACATCTGTTTTTATTAAACCATTCAAAATCACAGATCTAAAACAAACAGCCAATATACCGACAATACTGATCGAGTTCCCCGCGCGCAGTCGATCTAGAGCTTGATTGACTCCACCACTAAAACTCGTGGTCACACTAAAAAGCCCAACAACACGCATTAAAATGGGCACGTGCGAGTGGGTATATTGTTTGGTAAGAGACTTTTGCAGTTTTGTTTGGATTATTTATTATTTTAGGTGCCCATCGTCTCTGAAACTTCCCACAGAAGATCGCTCACCTCAACCCAAACACGTACTATCTTTTCAAAGCTCCTCCGCCAATCACACGGCAGAAGGCAGCAAACTACCAGGTGACATTTGTTACAGTTTGATGATTGGCTGATCTGAGGGCGGATCTGCGTCTCTGAGACGTCTGCTACCCGGGCAGCCAGTGCAGACGTCTTTCCTCTCTTCACCCTTTAACATGAGCCAGAAGGTAATGTGATTTCAATAAACTGCTCATCGCTGTTATTATTATTGCGTATTTGTGTTCATAGAAAAAAAACAACCCTCCTATCCCTTAAAAACCAGCGGGGCATAGTTTTCATTTCAGATAGTGACAATCTGCGATCCACCGGCATCCTCTAAACTCTGAGTTTAGCTTTAAAAAAAATAAATGAAATTAAAAACTTTTAAAATGTGTCATAAGTGGAGTCACCTTCGTGAAATCATTTTGTTCCTCATGTTTTTTAGATGTGTGTGGGATGAATTGGTGGGGAAGAGAAAGAAGGAAGGACAGTACAGTTATTGCATCAGCGACCTGTTTACGAGCCTCGCGCTGAGGCGCATCGGATATTTTTATATAAACTAAAATATGCTTTTTGTCTCGTGCTTTATAAAAAGAGCATCATTATAATACTAACATAATAAACAATAATGCTGCATTTTACAGAGCCGTGCAAAGTCTACAGGCACTGTAAGATCGTGGAAGTGTGCCTGCAGGCAGGGTGTTTTCCAACTCCGTTCATCTTCACGCCGTGAGGGAAAAAAAGTACATGTTCAAATCCGGAAGAAACACCACGTGCTTTTTTTGTCAGTCATCATAGAGTTCGGGTTATAAGTCCTCATACTTCCTGAAACGCTTTGAGTTAAAGAAGAGGAAGAATTCACAGACAGACGCTTCTCTCGCTCATCTGTTCTGAATGACAATGGTGAAACGCTCAACTCAAGCTTTCATAACGCCACTCTGTGTCCATTTTTCAAACTATAGTTGACGCCTGGTAAAAAAATAAAATAAATAAATAAATAAAAACCCTAAATCGCAATACCTTATGAAACTGTAATTTTATCATTAGTGGAACCAGCTGTCAGTTTGGATTCGGGAGAACGAAAACAATCCAATTCAATCCAACTTTATTTACATAGCGTCAAATCACAACAACAATTGCCTCAAAGCACTTTAGATTTTTAAGATCAAGACCCTACAAAAAGATAACCTGTCCTACTTTTAAGATTAGACTTTGCTGGGACAACTTTCACTTTCAACCTGATGCCTGTACTTTAAAAATGTAAAATATTTTCAGAGTAAATCAAAGTGCAGGTTTTTCTCCTGGTTGCTTCCATTGCTGTGTTTGTAGTTCATGTAGTTTTGGTCAGTCAGTGAAATAATCAGGATCACGAACAGGATTACATCAATCAGACTGTAGATTTTCCTTCTTCCTGCTGTACTGACTGACCTTTGACCTCATGTGTTGTGACTCTTCACCTCTGTCTCCTCTCACAGGGAGAAGATGATCTGCAGGATCCTGCTGCTCATCATCCTCACCTCATGTGTCTGTGGTTAGTTTACAGCTTCACTTTATGAACTCCAAATAAAGCTCAACAACAGATTTGTTCCAGTTCTCAGTGTGTCTGCTCCTCTCTTTCCCTCTCTGTCTCCTCAACAGGATCATTTGTAGTCAATGTGACACAGACCTCCTATCAGGCAGAGAACCACAACATCACACTGGAGTGGACGTTCACCACCAACCCTGACAGATCCTGGATCTACATCTTCATCATCTGTTACCTGATAAATGCTGATAAAAATTCAGTCCTGTATCAGGTTCATGAAGGTGTTGAGGTGTCAGAGTCTCAGGATGAAAAGTTTTCAGGACGAGTCCAGAGTGACAAAGACGCCCTCAGAGAAGGACGAATCAGACTTCAACTGTCCAGACTCAGGACTGATGACTCGGGTCGTTACCTGTGTGAGGTCAACACTGATTATGGTAACAACCTTCAGGAATGTCAACTTAGCGTAACTGGTGAGTTTATTCAGTATCTTTTTTTAAGTTGAGTGAAACCGCTTTCATGGATAACTGGAAACCTTTTTGAAAACTTATTCTGATTTCTTTACTGTTGTTTTTGTAAATGACTGAGATTTATTTGGTGTCTCTGCAGCAGCAAAGGTCGGTACTAAACCTGAGAGAAAACCGGAGGCATCAAAAGCAGCAAGTCGAGGCAGGATCAGAGTGTTGATGTTTCTCTCCGGCTTTTTCTTCACTCTGTGTCTCTGAAGTTAAGAGACTTCCCTTTTTATATCTGTGTTGCACTGGCTGGGTAGTTGAACATTAATTAAACTAACACACTCCAACCCACTGTGGGTGTGGGAGAGTGAGTTCAGTTAAATTATTGTTGCATTACTTTGGATTGGAATTTTAATTATCATGGTGGTAGTAAGCTTAACTATCATTATAATAATTATTATCATTATTGTCATAAAGTGGTAAATTAAATACAAAATAAGCTACTCAGCACCACAGGTGCTTTCATTTCCGCACTCCTTCCGTTTCTACAGCAGGCAGATCCGACACGTGTAGCAGGAAAACTTTGCTACATGTTTGGTTCATTTTAGGAAAAGTCAGTAAACAGATCTGCAGTTTTAAGACTGAGTAGAAATGACAGTGGTGACGGTGAGATGTTGTGTGAAGTTTTTTTTATTTTTACTGACAACACAACAACGGGTATTCGACAGTTGAATGTATCATCCTGGTGAGTTAGCTGTTAGCATCAAAGGTTCAAAGTTAATGTGTTTAATTGTGTTTTATTTCAGAAATATTCCAGCCTCACCCTGTAACTACATCATTATATTTTATGATCACATTACTCAGGAAAGACTGACTACAGCTGATAAAGATTACACACTATAAATAGTTATCAAAGGACACAAATGTTATTGGCTTGGCGAGGAAAAGCTAGAGTTTTGATTGAGTCACTCAGACTCTCCTCCACACAGTCCTCATTTATAAAGTGTTTTACAAACATGAACATTACAGCTAACGGCTGGATTTTCTGTTGGCGTACAACTTGGTGCTAAACTTAAAAAAAAAAAAAAAAAACGTGGACTTTAAACCCTTTTTTTTTCTCTGTGAGTTTTTGAGAGCAGGGATTCATAATGTAAATTTGCCTTTTTATGTGTAGTGTTTCATGCTCACTTTAAGGGGCATCCACACAGGAAGAGAACGCTAGCTTTGTAGCAGCCAGAGACCTTTGAATGTCAGTGAAATTCAGCACCTTGAAGCAAAGGCTATTAGCCAACATGGGTGAGTGCCAAATTAAATTTGAGACAAACAACTGAAGCAAGTATTAACTAGTTATGGTGAAAAGCATAATTTTTACACGTGAAATGCATTAATGTGTGTCCTGTGGAAACGTAGTGTGCAGGAATAGTACTCTAAAGGAATAATGCACTTGTACTGTTTATTATAAGTTTGCAAATAAATTCTTATTGATATAAGTGATGTTGTTATGACTCCTCTGTTTGTAAGAAACGACAACAATCACAAGACCAGTCTGACACAGAATACCTCACCCAGTGAATTCAGTCCTTGGATCAGGTTTAGTCACACACAGCAAATTCTTTCCTGATAGTTTCTTTGAAACTTTAAGATAATGTTTCCCCTTTTTTTTTTCTCATTTTATTTGTAAAGATTAGCAAAATGTCCAGTTTTCACCACAAGTACAAAATAAACTTCCAGATATTCCTGTATCTTCACCTACGTTAATCACTTTGGAATAAGCTCAGCCTCTGTTTATTGTCCATGTAGATCTGCTAAAGGATGCTGGATACAGAGGTGAAATAGAGAGAGAATGGAGTCCAGGGGAGGGAGGTGGTGAGTGTCCAGGCAAGAGCCCTGGAGAAACCAGGTAAATGGACTGGTGCACTGAAAACAGGGTTAATGGAGAGGAGTTTGATCGCAGCTTGATGGAGTGCAGGTGTGCATTGACCAGCTTCACCCCTAGGACTAGGGGTGAAGGGATCAATAACAATTTCAAATTTATAATTTACAGTTTGATGATTTAAAGTCTCACACACAACCCGTCGAAAGGGGAGGGGCCGGCTGCTTCCAAATAGAGCACATTTCATTCATAATGTTGTAAAGCCAAGCCCATTATGTGCGAAATCCCAGAAATAAACCTTAGACAAAGTGAATCTGTGAACTAAGGTGTAGGTCTGTTAGGTTATGTTGTGGTGATCCTCGGGTTGAGGGATGTTTGTTCATACTGGAGTGCAAAATTAAAACCAACGGAAGATGGACAAGAAAAGTTCAAAGACATCAGATGCAAAAGATACAGGTAAGCAGATGTGTCATTGGATAACGGCAGGTCATCCTGAAACAATTAGAATCAGAATCAGAATACTTTATTAATCCCTAAGGAAATTATGTGGGTTACAGTTGCTCCAAGAAGAAATGGTAAAAATAGTAACAGTAACAGACTAAACTCCAAACAATACATTATGTTACAGATTTTACACATTTAAGAAATGGCACTAATATATACAGATCACCCAATTATAAATATGAAGGATTAACAGAGGTGATTATAAATAAATATCAAGAAAATTGACAAGAATATTCCAGAGTAGAAAAGAGTGTGTATAAAAAGGGTGTAACTATTGCAGTGTTCACAGTGTGTTAGATGGAGGAGTTGTACAGGGAGATGGCCACAGGCAGGAATGATTTCCTGTGTCGGTCAGTGGTGCTTTTTGGTATCTCAGTCTCTCACTGAGCGTGCTCCTGTGATAGCCAGAGGGAGTGTTGGCCCAGGGCACCAAACAGGCTGGAACAGCCACTGGCCGACATCTTCACCGTGTGTTTAACCATCACTTCAGCTGTATGGGAGACTGACTCTGATAACTGTGCTGCTTCTTTTAGGTTGGTTACAAACTCTTCAGGCAAATATTTGAATACTTATTCAAAGCATGATCTAAAGGAACTTTCATTTCAGTGAGATGTAAAAGCTGCATTTCTAAAAAGAGTTGTCATACATGATAAACAGTGGCTAAATACTTTGCTGACTTTGACACAAAATAAGATTAAAAAAAAAAAACATTTTTATGCTGGAAATTTTACTTCTACCTCCATCTTTTCTCTTTGTTCTCCACAGATTTGTATTCAGGAGTTTCTGAGTGAGACGTCTCCCTCTGATAATGTCTCTGGTTCAGTCTTACTCAGCCTGACGCTCATCAAGTCCAACCTGCTCATGCCGGCAGTGAGAATCTTATTCAGTAGCAGATATTTTTTTCTTTCTTCTCCTTGTGGAGGTTTACTGAGATTTTCACACAGCACAAACACCTCAGCTTGTTTTGGGGTGAGATTTAAAATTTTTAAAACTTTAACAAAACCTTTTCATAGTGGTAAACCTGCTGCTGCTTCAGTCCAGCACGATTCATTTGGCAGTAAAACAGCATCAAAGAGCAACACTTGTTTGATGCCTCCATTTCTGGTCTTTTGTTAGACCAGAAATGGAGGTGTTGCTGTGCAATATATATCTGTAGGTCACATGGATATTCTCAGGCAGTCAGAGCCCAAAACTAAACATGAAACTAAACACAAGTTTTATTGTTTCTGTTTTATTCCATGTTCTGTTTGTTCTGATTCTTTCTATGACTCAATATCAAAGGAGCTTCATATAAAAGAGTTATGTTGGTGTATCTAAACAAGGCAGTAATCACAGTAAATCCTCATAAAATGTTTATTTATAGAGTTCTTTTTCTACACATTTTGTACTTAGACTCTGTTCAGTTGCCAATCTTACTTTATTTGTAATGGTGAATGGTTGTTTGTTTCTCTGTTAGCCCTGCATTAGACTGGGGATCAGTAGCGGTTTTAGATACGGGCGACACGGGCAGTTGCCCGGGGCGGCATCACGGGGATCGTCAAAATAAATAAATAAATAAATTGCTCGTACTCATGCTGCCCCGACGTCATGCCAGCGCATATTGGGAATGGCAGAGGCACCGATCGGTTTTCTATCGCCCATTTGCTGGGAGTAAGGGCGCCCTCCGTTTGCGAGGTGCGCCTGCTGCTTGCAGCACAGGGAGGAGAGGGCGGGGCGGCGGGGGATTCTCTGGCTGGCTGGAGCAGCATCTATAACCAACTCGCAAAATAAAACAAAATTAAAACAAACCAACAACACGAAAACACCAGACATTATGATACAGACTTATAATTTGCACCGATGTTTTTTCGAAATTCTATACGTGAAAAGTGAGCGCGAGAGCCCTCGGTGCGCCTGCGCGCTGCTGAAGTCAAAGTAAACTTTATTGTCATCTCCGCTATACAATACAGTATATAGAGAGACGAGACGACGAGGCTCCAGTTAAAGCAGTGCAAATAAACGAACAATAAATATAGTAGAGTAAGAAAATAAATATACACTTTAGGACTCGGGGTAAAGGGATCAATAACAATTTAAAATGTATATATTATATTTTGTTGATTTAAAGTCTCACACACAACCCGTTTTAAAAAAAAAACGGGTTGGTTTTTTTGTGGGGTTTTTTTTAAAGAGAAAAGAAGATGAGAGGCCGGGGACTGAGCCTGCCTATTTGCCTGACACGCTGTCAACTTTACGCAATAATGCGAGAGGTGGAATTGCTTGCTTGTTTATTAAAGTGCTTGAAAAGTTTACAGAGTAATGTGATCGGCTCGCGATTCAAATTCTTAAAACATCACAGCTCTAATGCAACAAGGGGAAACTCGTTGTGCTGCGGTCAACAAAAACTACGGCTGCCAGCCCTCCTCTCTGTCAAAATCAAACCAGTTGAAGGCAGACTGACAACGCCCTCTTAATTAGTGATGGTAAATTCGATTCCTTTTAGTGAATCGAGTTTGAATGAGTCACTCACCAAAATGAATCGGGTGTTTTGAGTCATTTGAGTCACTGAGTCAGTTGCTAGGATAGTGCAAAAAATGTACATTTTCATGCAAACTTAATTTGTTTCTCTTTTCATGTAAACCCTATTGCTAAGATGAGTGATTTAAAAAGAAAAACAACTCTTTTATAGAGCAAAAAAGAGCAAAAAAATAAAGATTTGTAACGGGAACATTTATTTTTATTTCAATAGAATATCAATGAAATGTCTGACAGATAGAAAATGAAATGTGAATCAACAAAATCAAAATCAAAAATATAAATAAAAATAAATAAAATTCACAGATTAATGCGTTCAAAAGTACTAGTCCACTTCAAAATGAATTGTCCCTTACAGATTGGCATTGAGGAAAATAAGCTCCCGAACTTTTCCAGGGCTGAGACGGTTCCTCCTGTCTGTAATTATTTGTCCTGCCTTTGAAAAGATCCGCTCTGATGGAACGGAAGTTGCCACTATGCAGAGTCTCGTCTTCATAACATCGCAGGTTTTTTTGAAGACAGTGGCACGGGACTTCCACCACTCCAGGGGGTCAGATGTTCGGGGTAGGAGTGGCTCTGACAGGAATCCTTTAATCTCCAGCATTGCCTCTGTGAAGGGGTTTTGGACTCCTGGCCTCAGTGATGCAACCCGCTCCTCAAAATCGGCCCAAATCACAGGCACTGTCTCAGTGGAAGGATTGGCCTGTGGGACACCCTCTCCTTCCTCTGTGCTGGATGTTGCCAGTGGCAGTGGTCTTAAGGACCTCGATGCAGCTCCCACAACTCTTGTAACAGCATCTTCTGCATGTCTATCATGCAAAAATGCATGCTTCTTGAACCTGGGATCCAAAAGTGTAGCATCTGCAAGCAGGCTCACTTGTTCGATCCCCCCCCAGCCGTTTGACAATTTCTGCCATGAGGATGTCTACCATGTTGCGGATTGGCTGATAGATGGAAGGACTTCTCTGTCTGTGTGCAGTAACCCTCTGCAGCCCTCTTGCCATTAAAATGGCTTTTGTTCCAGTAACAAACCTGTTGAGGAGAAATAAAGGAAAGACTATAGTTCCATGCTTTTTAATGCAGTTACAGCCCCTGCAGTGCAGTGCATTAAGCATACATTGTCATATAAAACCATTTTACAGTTTACATTTAATTGTAAGCTGTTGTAAGAAACATCTTAAATACTATTATCTGGGAAAGAATTGAAAAATGTGTTTAGGCAAATGTAATGACACAACATGAAATATATACATGTATTATGACATTATTTTAACATACCTTTCGGCACTCAGTTCCACAGTCACTTCCTCAAAAGGCTGCAGGACCTCACAGGTTTCCTTGACCATCTCCCACTCTTCAAGTGACAGGGTTTGCAGCTGTGGATTTACCAAGGCCAGGGTGGAAATGAGGGGATCCTTCACTTCTGCAATCCGCTTCAGCATGTAATAAGTGGAATTCCACCTGGTTGGCACATCTTGCTTCAGTCGTAGTTGGGGCTGTCCCATCTGCTGCTGTGTCTCTCTCAGTTTAGCAGAAGCCACTGTGCTGCGGCGTGTATATTCAATTATTGCTTTTACCTTTCTGATAATTTCTTGAATTTGAGACTGCTGGATTCCCTTTCTGACAATTAAATTCAAAATGTGTGCAAAACAATTTAGATGGTTCCAGTGCAGAATGTCACCCACAGCCTTCTTGACGTTGGCTGCACTATCACTCACACATGCAACTATCTTTTCCATAATGGTCCATTCAGTTGCAATCCTTTCCAGCTCTCTAGCCAGGTTTTCAGATGTATGGTTGTCTGTTAATTCAAAACAGTCCAACAAGTTTGACTGCAGCTTAAACTCGGTCACATAGTGGCATATAACAGACATGTAACTTGTTGATGTGCTGGAGGTCCAGCAGTCAGTTGTTAAGCACACAGCAGGTGCTGTCTTGATTTTTTCCTGAACATCAGCTCTTATCTTCTGAAACAAATTGGGCATCAGCTGTCTGGATACTGTACTTCTACTGGGAAGAACATATGAAGGATCAAGTGCCTTGGTGAATTCCCTAAATCCTCTGTCATCAACGATTGAAAAGGGCTGAAAATCTTGGGCAATCATTTTAACCAGAGCCTGGTCAACCTTGCTCTGCTGAAGTGGCATCATGGGCCTTGACACAAATGCTCCCATGTAAGACTGCCTCTGTCTTCTTTTTGCTGATTGTTGTCCTTGCCCTGCTGTGTGTGTGCTTGTATTTTCTTGCTGAGTACTTGTTGATGTGCTGCTGGAATAAACAGGTGATGTGACTGCTGTTGATAATGCTGCTGTTGAAGATTGTTGCTCCTGCTGCTGGCCGCTAGGTTGTCCAATGGTAGTAGCTGGGTTTTGACTGTGCTGTTGTTGTAGCATGACTGTGGGGTGCTTGCTACTGAGATGTCTTCTCATATTTGATGTGCTTCCCCCTCGAAAAGACAAAACTGCCTTGCAAATGTTGCATTGTGCATGTGTTGCACTTTTCATTTCAAAATGCATCCAAATATCACTTCTTCGACGACTATCCATTTTTCCTCGTATCATTAAGTCGCACTGCCTGCAAACAACACCGTAGTACCGCCCCCTTGCCCCATACACGTGGGGAAAAAAACACAAACACCTTTAGAATTTTCTGTTTATTTTGTTATTAGTATTTTCCTCAAATGTGTCACATATATATTTTCTTATCTAAATAATTTAGTGAAATAGTGAATTTCTAATTTTTTAACTTACATTATTGCAGCAGCAGAATGCGAGTCTGAGTATTTTTATTTTTTTGATAGTGGTGGAACTGAGTTCATATATTTTTTTCCTTTAGTCTGCTTATAATCTTTGCAAAAAAACAAAGTGTAGAATGAATGTTATACTGCGTCAGTCAGACTATCGGACTTCATCTTAGGTGAAGGAGCGACTCTTCCACGGTAACACGCTCTGAGTTTCAACAGCTGAGAACCGAGAGGGAGGGGTGAGTGTGTCGTATGAAGCACGAGGATCCACTGAGCTGTGTGCCAGGGGGCGCTAATGCACCTTAACGTTGGTTGCTAACCAAGAAGAAGAAGAAGAAGAAGCTGTGAATCGGGAGGGAGGGGGTGAGTGAGTGAGTGATTCCTCTATGCTACGATTCAGCACAGGAAGGGAGGGGGTGAGTGAGTGAGTGATTCGTTCAACTCGTTTGAGCTGTGAGCCAGGAGGGAGGGGGTGAGTGAGTCCTGAGTGATTCGCGTACTCTACGATTCAGCACAGCAAGGGAGGGGGTGAGTAACTCAAATGTGCTGTTAGCATGTTAGCTGAGCGATGCTACTGTGAGCTGAGGCGCCAGAGGGAGTGTTCGCCCAGGGCGCCAAACACGCTAGGACCGCCACTGCAGGGGATCCAGGGTGTACTCCACCTCTGGAACAAAGGTAGGTGGGATTCAGCTCCCCCACAACCCTGATAAGGAAAAGCAGAAAAGAATGATGGATGGACGACTGGATAAAAGGCCCAAAAGTAGTTGTTATAATGCAAAAGCTTCATTAGAGCTTTTTCAATTTAGAGCTTTCCCAAGTCTGTACTGAAGGTGGGAGAAAACAAAGTTAGATATATTTAAAAACAAAAAAAAAGATTTGCATAATCATTTGAAATTATAACTGCAGAACCATTTATTTCTTAAATATGAAATACAACTTTATATCAAACTGGATTAGCTCAGAAATAAATCACAGTTGTTGTCAAGCTAGCACTTCAATAGTAATCATGTCTAAACATGATCTTTTTTTTATATTATCAACAGCCTTACTATGTTTTGTGAAGAAAATGCAGCAGAAACTGTAATAAATTTGCTATAACTGCATGCCAGTGAGGTTCTCACATCGCTATTGAGGAATTTTGGCAAACTCTTTTTTGCAGAACTGTTTTAATTCAGCCGCACTGGAAGGTTTTCCAGCACAAACGACCTGTGCCAGCTGACCAACCAGCTTTCTTGCTGTAGTGACAGTCCTTAATCACTCAACTGCAGGTCAACAAACTCTTGAGTAACATTTTATGCTTGAGTAACTTGAACCCCCACATAAAAAATTAAGGTAAAAATATTTTTTAATTAAAATTTCTTTAGATTGGATATAAAGAGCAACATAATATACCCCAAGTGGTCCTTATATGTGCACATGGACATTTCAAGTGGACTCTGGCTTAATGATAAACTTGTTATTATGAAGGAAAAAAACATTTTGCTGTCACAGCTTTTTAGAGATTTCAAAGCAGCCTAGAATATTTTAAAATTCAGTGGGTATGGGTTGTGCTGATATCTAATAAGATCTCAAACGCATACTGTAGATCTCTTTGTAGCAAATTGTTCAATAAGCATATTGAATACTATTATATTTATCCACAGGTGGAAGACATGAGATCAAGTTTCCAGAGCTAAACTTCAGCCTCTCAGTAGATCCACCTATGGTATCAATTGCAAAATCCTACGTTGTCTTGTTCTTGAGTTATTGCATTCACAAGATTTTAATTTAAGGTTAAAGTCAGTGAAATTCAACTGTCTGAGATTTCTGGTAGATATAACTATGGTATCAATTTGAAGCTCCTTCATTTTCAAATTATCACATTCACAAATTGCATATCCTCACAGCCCACCTGCCTGGCAGGGTGAAAACAATACCCCATCAGCCATTATCACTGAGGGGTAAAAACTGAGTGACTGAGACTGGTGGTGTTGTAGATTAATAAAGGTGATTTTTCTGAAAGAAACATTTGTATGTCATAGGGTCCATTCAGACCAACATCAAGATTCTCCCCGACTATTTAACTCTTTTTAATATCATTTAACAGGATTTTATGTGCCCAAACAGGGGCATTTACCAACCAGAAACCAAAAACTGGATCATCCATGAAGTCAACTTTAGGTAAATATCAAGAGCTCGTGAATTTGAGTGATATAAATAAAATTAATTAAACCTGCTGTAGATCATAAAGAGGTCAGACCAGTCTTTTCAATTCAATTTAGTTCAATTCTGTTGCACCACATCACAACAGCAATTGCCTCAGTGCGCTTTATATTGTAAAGTAAAGTACCTACAATAAAACAAGGAAAACAGAGAAAACCCCAACAATCATATGACCCCCTATGAGCAAGTACTTTGGTGACAGTGGGAAGGAAAAACTCCCTTTCAACAGGAACAAACCTCCATCAGATCCAGGCTCAGGGAGGGGCGGACATCTGTCTCGACTGGTTGGGGTGAGAGGATGAAAAGGGGAAAAAAGAAGTCTCGCATTTTGATAAAGCACTTGGAGCATGATACAAATTTCTAATTTATGTCTTTCAATATGGTGAGAAGTCAGAGGGATAAAAGGCTGGATAATCATCAGAGTTTTACTTTTCAGCTGTCTGTAAATGAACAGCTTCAAAAGAAACTGTTAACAGCGCAATCAGGATCATTTTATTTTGGTGTGCTCAATCTTCAACGACCAAAGAAGGCTGTGTTTGTAACTTAGCTGCAGTTAGTACTGGAATGGATGTGGTGGGAGGGGTCCCTCATGAAGAAACTGCTGCGACACATATGCAGGTAGCTGATGTGACGTATGATAACTACAACCTCTAAAAGCAGTTACCTTCACTGTCTCATACCAGTATAATTTAATTGAAAGAGTAACTTCATGAATGAAGCATGTTTAGATAGTTTATAGTATTCAGCCTTTTAGACAAGTACCGCTGTTCAGTCTTGTGTTTCTGTGTGAGACCATCCTGTACAGTTTTAAAATATGAAAGAAAAAAAAAAAGGTTTGATGACTGATCTGAGGGCGGATCTGCCTCTAAGACCTCTGCTACCCGGACACCCAGCGCACACGTCTTTCCTCTCTTCACCATTTAACATGTGCTAGAAGGTAATGTGATTTCAATAAACTGCGCGTTGTTTTTATTGTTATTGCGTATTTGTGTTCATAGAAAAAGCACCTTCCTTAAAAAGCAGCGGGGCATAGTTCACACGTCAGATAGTGATAATCTGCAGTCCACCGGCATCCTCTAAACTACAAATTTAGCTTTAAAAAAATAAATGAAATTAAAAACTTTTAAAGTTCAGTTTAAATCCAGCTTCTCTGAAATGTGTAATAAAGTCGAGTCACCTTCGTGAAATCGTTTTGTTCGTCGTGTTTTTTAGATGTGTGTGTGATGAATTGGTGGGGAAGAAAAGGAAGGAAGGACAGTTCAGTTATTACATCAGCGACCTGTTTACGAGCCTTGCGCTGCAGTGCATCGGGTGTTGCCCGTTGTCACTCCCGGAGCGTAACATCCCGGCGATTTGTCACGTCCCGCGGTGTTCCGAGCGTAGCGTCAATTTGGGAGTGAGAACGTGTTGGGCATTTTTATATTGAGTAAAATATACTTTTTGTCTCGTGCTTTAGAAAAAGAGCATCATTATAATATTAATATAATAATAATGGTGGATTTCACAGAGCTGTGCAAAGTCCTGGAAGTGTGCCTGCAGGTTACTTTCCAACTCGGCTCAGTTTAGCGCCGTGAGGGAAAAAGTGCATGTTCAAATCCAGAAGAAACACCACGTGCTTTTATTTGTCTGTCAGTTCGGGTTATAAGTCCTCATACTTCCTGAAACGCTTTGAGTTAAAGAAGCGAAGAATTCACAGACAGACGCTTCTCTCGCTCATCTGTTCTGAATGACAATGGTGAAAACGCTCAACTCAAGCCTTCATAACGCCACTCTGTCCATTTTTCATACTATAGTTGACGCCTGGTAAAATAAATAAATAAATAAATAAAAACCCTAAATCGCAATACCTTATGAAACTGTAATTTTATCATTAGTGGAACCAGCTGTCAGTTTGGATTCGGGAGAACGAAAACAATCCAATTCAATCCAACTTTATTTACATAGCGTCAAATCACAACAACAATTGCCTCAAAGCACTTTAGATTTTTAAGGTCAAGACCCTACAAAAAGATAACCTGTCCTACTTTTAAGATTAGACTTTGCTGGGAAAACTTTCACTTTCAACCTGATGCCTGTACTTTAAAAATGTGAAATATTTTCAGAGTAAATCAAAGTGCAGGTTTTTCTCCTGGTTGCTTCCATTGCTGTGTTTGTAGTTCATGTAGTTTTGGTCAGTCAGTGAAATAATGGATCATGAACAGGATCAGATGTTGTAATGAGTGAATGTAGTCAGACTGTGGATTTTCCTTCTTCTAGCTGTACTGACTGACCTTTGACCTCATGTGTTGATGACTCTTCACCTCTGTCTCCTCTCACAGGGAGAAGATGATCTGCAGGATCCTGCTGCTCATCATCCTCACCTCATGTGTCTCTGGTTAGTTTACAGCTTCACTTTATGAACTCCAAATAAAGCTCAACAACAGATTTGTTCCAGTTCTCAGTGTGTCTGCTCCTCTCTTTCCCTCTCTGTCTCCTCAACAGGATCATTTGTAGTCAATGTGACACAGACCTCCTATCAGGCAGAGGAGAACCACAACATCACACTGGAGTGGACGTTCACCACCAAACCTGACAGATCCAACAAAACACTTTTTATCATCTGTGAACTCTTCATCAGTGATAACGTCTCAGTCCTGTATCATGTTCGTGGAGGTGTTGAGGTGTCAGAGTCTCAGGATGCAAAGTTTTCAGGACGAGTCCAGAGTGACAAAGACGCCCTCAGAGAAGGACGAATCAGACTTCAACTGTCCAGACTCAGGACTGATGACTCGGGTCTGTACAGATGTGAAGTGCAGACAGATTATGGAAACAACCTTCAGGAATGTCAACTTAGCGTAACTGGTGAGTTTATTCAGTATCTTTTTTTAAATTTTGAGTGAAACAGCTTTCATGGATAACTGGAAACCTTTTTGAAAACTTATTCTGATTTCTTTATTGTTGTTTTTTTGTAAATGACTGAGATTTATTTGGTGTCACTGCAGCAGCAAAGGTCGGTACTAAACCTGAGAGAAAACCGGAGGCATCAAAAGCAGCAAGTCGAGGCAGGATCAGAGTGTTGCTGCTTCTCTGCGGGTTTTTTCTTCACTCTGTGTCTCTGACGTTAAGAGACTTCCCTTTTTATATCTGTGCTCAGTTTGTTTAGTTGAACATTAACGAGGAGCAGCTGATAACTGCTTTCTTTGTTATGACTGTCCTGACAGTCCAGGAAGGCTGTGTGGGATTTATGAGAACCACACTCGTCTACTACACTGACACTATGCAACAGTGATGTACAGAAACACAGTGAGTTTTAAATTTCTCAGTCACAAACTAACACACTCCAACCCACTGTGGGTGTGGGAGAGTGAGTTCATTTAAATTATTGTTGCATTACTTTGGATTGGAATTTTAATTATCATGGTGGTAGTAAGCTTAACTATCATTATAATAATTATTATCATTATTGTCATAAAGTGGTAAATTAAATACAAACTAAGCTATTCAGCACCACAGGTGCTTTCATTTCCGCACTCCTTCCGTTTCTACAGCAGGCAGATCCGACACGTGTAGCAGGAAAACTTTGCTACATGTTTGGTTCATTTTAGGAAAAGTCAGTAAACATATCTGCAGTTTTAAGACTGAGTAGAAATGACAGTGGTGACGGTGAGATGTTGTGTGAAGTTTTTTTTATTTTTTTACTGACAACACAACAACGGGTATTCGACAGTTGAATGTATCATCCTGGTGAGTTAGCTGTTAGCATCAAAGGTTCAAAGTTAATGTGTTTAATTGTGTTTTATGTCAGAAATATTCCAGACTCACCCTGTAACTACATCATTATATTTTACGATCACATTACTCAGGAAAGACCGACTACAGCTGATAAAGATTACACACTGTAAATAGTTATCAAAGGGCACAAATGTGTTTTTGTGTATATTGTTGTTGTTATTGGCTTGGCGAGGAAAAGCTAGAGTGTTGGTTGAGTCACTCAGACTCTCCTCCACACAGTCCTCATTTATAAAGTGTTTTACAAACATGAACATTACAGCTAACGGCTGGATTTTCCATTCCATAACTTTAAACACTTATTTCCTAAATTCATCTTTGTCAGTTTTTGACAGCAGGGATCCATAATGTAAATTTGCCTTTTTATGTGTAGTGTTTTATGCCCACTTTAAGCAAGAGAAAACTAGCTTTGTAGCACCCAGAGACCTTTGAATGTCAGTGAAATTCAGCACCTTGAAGCAGGGGCGGATCTAGAGAAGTTATCTTAGGGTGGCAAAGAAATCAAATGGGGTGGGAAAATCAAAGCCTTTTTTTTCCCCCAAACACATATGCAGGTGGTTACATGTGGTTAAAATGATTCAAATGCAGCAAGTATACACGTTTTTCATATAAATATAGTCTATAACTTAATTATTGTCTGTAGCCCACATAATTACACACTTTAGTTACATAAAACATGTAAGTTTTGACTCTATGTACTGTATAGCCTGTATAATAAATAAATATGTAGCCCAATAAGTATAAAATCCAGAAAGCTACACAACATGGAGCGGTTCATTTACAAACACAAGACTAACTTAAGTTTCACACTGTTTTTTGTTAGAAAACAATCACATTGTTACAGCTTAAATTTAACAAAACGTCAGAAATCTGCACTGTCATGAACAAAAATTTAAAACTAATCTTTCATGATTTGTTGGATTAACCCACTGAGGTCTGAAATACAAGCAGCCATTTTTGACTCCTTTTGAGTTTACGTTTGTATTTCACCCTCAAATTGTTTCATTTGATTTTTTCCCCCTTGCCTTGTTTGGGATCATTCTTTTCAGCTCAACTGAATTTAGTTGTTTTTTTCACTGACATACTGCATTAGTATTACTGATCTGAAATCACACAAAGAACTTCAAATCCTAGTAGTATTTTTTTAATGTAAAAAAAACCACAGACATGTTGAGTAAATTTTTTTTAACTTGAAATGCAAATATAAATTGTACATTTTGTAAACATATACAACTATTTATCTAAAAATGCAGCCAATACACCTGCCGTTTTCTTCATTTTCTACAACCATTTAAAAATATTACTAAAACTAAAATGAGAGAACAATCAGGTTTCGCAATAAGATGCCCCACAAATGATGTGTGCCAGTAAAAAAAAAGTTTGTCCACCAAAAGACAGAGGAGAACAGCACAGGGACAAACCTGCAGGCCTGACAACAGCAGGTGTATCACTCCGCTGGTTTCCTACTTAGTGACACTGTTTACGTTGCAAATGTGCCTTAGTGACATTCATTAGTGCCCTCACTGACACACAAAACAAAACGACTACACAACAGAACAACTACACAAGACAACACAACACACTAACTGTACACTCCACACTAAACGTCACAAATCTCCCACATCTAAAGACTCTCTCTCTCTCTCTCTCTCTCTCTCTCGCTCTGTCTCGCTGCCGTTACCGTCACTCCCAAAACTTTTCCCTCTTCCTAAACAACCAAATCTCACGTGTTGGTCGACATGGTGCATTTTTCCACCGACAGGAAAGAGGTGGCTTTTTTCCCTTTCTTTACTGTTTTCGCGCTGTCCTTAGAAAACGCTTAAAACACACACACACACAAAAACGTGATGACAGTATTTAGAAAAAAGCGTGGCTTATATATATTATCATAACTATGGATTTACTGGCCTGTAATTAAAATTTAAAAACTTTGAAGTCCGAACTTTCAATGTGGGCTGAAATAGAGACTCAGCTTGGCTGCAGCTTGTTGCTATGTCAGCTTACATCAGTCATGTGATTTGGAGGTGCAGCGTGTCCGTGGACCACAGAGGGTTAATAACACTCACCTTCCTTCCATTTCCAGAGTGTAACATCCAACCACCTGTGTAAAATCCGAAATTCCCATGGTGTTGTTCAAAATGCTCTCTGGCACAATCATAAGCATCGCTTGCTACTGAAAACAAGGAAAAAGCTGGTCCTGCTATGGGCTGAACCGTTTGTTAATGGTGGAGGGGGGGAACACTATGCAATATGTTCAGTTTTAGCATTTATATTCACTGTTGACTGTAACTACGCTCAAACTGTTAATGCTATCTTATTTTAATAAACAACACTGTCATATGCAAAACTGGGGTGGCACTTGGGGTGGCAAGGGATCATTTTAGGGTGGCACTTGCCACCCCATGCCACCCTTCTAGATCCGCCCCTGCCTTGAAGCCACAGCTATTAGCCACACAATGTGGGTGAGTGCCAAGTTAAATTTTGAGACAAACAACTGAAGCCAGTATTAACTAATTAAGGTGAAAAGCATTATTTTTTTCACGTGGAATGCATTAATGTGTGTCCTGTGGAAACACAGGGTGCAGGAATAGTACTGTTTGTTATACATTTGCAAATAAATTGTTATTGATATAAGTGATGTTGTTATGACTTCTCTGTGTGTAAGAAACAACAACAATAACATGACCAGTCTGACACAGAATATCTCACCCAGTGAATTCAGTCCCCTGAGCTGGGTTAATCACACACAGCAAATTATTTTATGATAGTTTCTTTGGAACATTAAGATAATGTTTCCCAGTTATTCGCGTTTTTTTTTTTTTAAAGAAATGTCCAGTTTTCACCGAAAGGGCAAAATAAACTTTCAGATATTCCCAGAGCTTCACCTACATTAATCACGTTGGGATCAGCCTCTGTTTACTGTCCATGTAGATCTGCTAAAGGATGCTGGATACAGAGGTGCCATGTGACAGAGAGAGAATGGAGTCCAGGGAGGGAGGTGGCGAGCGTCCAGGCACGAGCCCTGGAGAAACCAGGTAAAGAGACTGGTGAACTGGAAACAAGGAAAAAATAGGGTTAATGCAGAAGAGCTAAGAAAACAAGCAAGAAGCAGTGGCTTGATTACTACTTGATGGAGTGCAGGTGTCCATTGACGAGCGCTGGAAACTGACTCCACCCCAGAGTGAGCAGAACCCAACCTGAGCTCAGAAGAGGAGAGAAAAACAAACTGCAGATACCACAACATCCCAGATTATGACACAGTTTCATAAATGTCTGCAGTGCTGAAGCAACACATGCAAAAACTCTGTTCTTTACCACAATGAGTTGAGCTGTACTCGGGGAGGTCCCACACAGTCCTGGCCTGGCAGACTCCCACTGCAGCCTCCAAAAGACTCCCTCTGTATGGCTGGGCATGCTCATTCAAGTCTGAGAGAGAAACATATTCATGTGCTGTATATGAGATCTGACAGCCAAGAGAAAAGTGTTGATCATCTGTTTTCACACATCTAAACCAACTGGTATGGTGTAGTCAGAATTCTCATCAAATGAATAGATTTGAATATATGAAATGCGCAGAGGCCCAGTAACACATAAAGAAGCATTTTGTGTGCTGTGAATCATTTAGAGTTATTCTAGTAAACTTAAAGAGTTCAAACACAGAGCTGAAAATGATCAGAATATTTTCACTGTATGTTCAGATGCTGAAAAGCTCAGATCAGCGACTGGTCGTCATAGTGATTTCTGGACATCGAGTCACATGTTATGGAAGGAGATGGTAACCTGGATCTCTGCTCAAAGATGGTCTCAGGTGTTGAGTGTAAATGGTCTCCTTTTGTCTCTGACAATCCTGTTTGATAACCTTTGACCCCTCCTGAGTTCATGCTGTGGCTGTTACACTCTGGTGTCCATTCTTTCATTCATGCAGGCTGCAGGATACAGACTGAGTCATTTGTCAACATTTCAAATGTGTCACCATTTGAAGTGATGAAACTTCAAACTCACTCTGTGACAGCTGTGACAGGATCCAAGGTAGAGGTGGAAAACCAGAGGATGTTAAACAAACAATAAACAAACCAGAGAACACATTTCCTAAGAAAATGCAGAGTAAATGCTGAAAGCTGAATATCTGAGTTGGATTATTTGAAGTGTTAAAATAGTTGGGAAAATGCTGAAATACTCTGAACCATCACCTGCGAAGCGCCAAACTGCTGAAAGCTGAACTTCACACACAGTGAAAAAAAAAAAAAAGTCTCATTGCAAAACTATTAGTTGTAAATTTTTTTAGTTTACTCAACATTGCTAAAGTTGAAATACTGAGTTAGCACTAAAGGTGGGAATCACCAGACACCCCAATCACCAGATACAATATTATCACAAGACTTAACTCACAATACCATATTATTGCAATTTTTTTATGTTTTGCGATATTCTGAGTATAGCAATACGATATTTTGTGATTTATCACATTTTCCTACAGCAGACTGTGTTCATAAAAGTAAACTTATATTCATTTTATCTCATAACAAAGTCTCACACTCAGTCTTTCTCTCATTTCAGTCAGTTTTATTACTGACAAATTGAACTGTTTGTATTACAGTCTAGTCCAACTTAACTGAATGCAACCATCTGGGGACAACTGTACAATTATAGCTATTGTGAACAATGAAATTTGTAAAAACTGTGCAGCCCCTTTAGCAACTGAAGAATTTGTAAGTAAATTAGTGGTAAATTAAAACACAATATTGTTTTACATTAAATAAAAAAAGTTTTACATTGAAATAAAATAAAACATGTTGTCTTAAATTACAATAAGTACACTGTCCTGTTTGTTGCTTTCCTAAAAACAGTTAAACACATTTGGACAGTGAAGGAATTTCAGCATTCTTGCTCAGAAAAAGGAGCTGATCAACATGCTCTGAGGTCAGAGTGCTTCGTTTTGCTGTGACGATGTCTCCAGCGGTCGAGAAGACTCGTTTGGGCTGCTGCTTCTTTTCTTCCTGTAGAAAACCCACACACATACAGAGAGAGGGAGAAAATAAATATGTTATATCTTTTATTATGCAGTAATATGTACATATTAATATGTAATATGTTTTTCTTTAATAAATTATAATTAATATGTATTTAATTGTTAAACAGAACCTTACCAAAATGACAAAAATGATCTACTAATATCGTAAGTAAGTTAGTTAAATTATAACACCAGAATGTTTGCTTACCTGAAGGGTTGTAGCCTCAGTAACTACTCTGGATTAGGTTTCCTGTCTCTCCTCTGGTGACAAGAATGGCAGGGTTTTAAAGCGTGGATCGAGGACTGATGCTGTGTAGAGGGTGTTCCTCTCGACTGCGCTGGCATATCTCTTCTTAAGATCTTGACTGATACTTTGCTTGATGTTTTTGACCAGCGCTGTGTCACAAATGTTGTCCTGGGTGTCATGCAACAGCTGTGCTAGCAGCGGTGCTACGAGAGAGAGAGAGTAGGAATCTTTTCCTCAGACATCGCAGTGGTCGCGACTTGCATTGACTTCAAGACCCGGACAATTTCTTCAGCGTTGCCAATATCTGTTTCATTTAGTGTAAAGATATCAGTGCTACGCTTTCTCAAAACGGGAGACAGCAGCGCTGCATAAATGGCAGGTTGCTGTTCAAGGAAACGTTGGAGCATGTCATAAGCACTGTTCCATCTCGTGCAGACGTTGGTCTTTTCTGTTTTTGCTCCAGAGCTTGGTTTGCCAGTGTGCTTCTATTGAAAAAGCCAGTTATGCTCCGCACTCTCCCAAAAACCCTGGCTACTGCAGGCAGGTTTAAGGCTTGTTGTGATGCCAGATGGGTGCGTATGGGTGTATGCGTATGGGTGAAACACTTTCACATGCATGTATCTCGCTAGCTGAGTGGCAATTGTCATATTAGAATCATTGTCGGTGAGAACCACCAGATTTTTGTCGGCAATCCCCCATTCCTGTGCTGCATTTTGCAGGAGGTCGGCAAAGCTCGCTCCAGTGTGACTTTCATGTAATGTTCGAGTTTGGAGAATGTAAGACAGCAGTCGCCAGTCCACTGTGAGATAATGAGCTGTTATAGTTGCATATGAATCCACAGCCCTTGCGGTCCATGCATCGCAAGTTAATGCAACCCTTTGTGCTGTACTCAAACTTTCCTCAACTTTACGCTTCACGTCTATGTAGAGATTGGGTAACGGCTGTGTCCGTGAAAAAACGTTGTGATGGTATCACATACCTTGGTTCCAGCATCTTGAGCATGTAAGAAAAACCCTCGTTTTCCACAATGTTGTAAGGACGTATGTCTTTGCAGATGTAGTACGTGATAGATTGTGTTATTTTTTTAAGCTCGCTTAGAATTGGGTGATAGCTTTGTTAAGCTAAGAGTGTCCAGCGTTGGCTGATTTTTCAGTTGCTCTGATTTAGAGCTGGCTTTGCCATCCTCAGTTAATGTTATCTTTAGATGGTGGTGTGTAAGATGGGCCCGTATGTTCGTAGTATTCCCAGAGTAGTTTTTTTTATACGACACACCTTGCAAATCCCGTGTGCCATATCCATCTCATTTGTCCCATCCTTGTTAAAAAATCCAAAATACGTCCAGACGTTTGATTTAAACGCAGATGGTGCTTTCCTGATTTCTTTCTCTGCCTCCATCTTTATTTGATAAACTTTCCCACATGGTGACCTAACCTCTGCTGACCTCACTAGAGAAAAAGCACAAACGCACCATTTGGTGCATTGGAAGTTTTTATAATGAAATGTCTGCTGTGCCTGTATTGATAACATTATTACCAAACAAAATATTGTGATACTATGCTGTATCGATTTTTACCCCCACCCCTGGTTAGCACACCTCATTATTGTTGCAGAGCCACCCTAATGTTTTTGTGCTTCAGGTCCAGTTAGCTCAGCTGTTATACTATTCAAAATAGAATAGAATAGAATAGAATAGAATAGAATAACCCTTTATTATCATTGTACATGTACAACAAAATTATGGGTGCTCCACACAAACTGTGCAGGAATAAAATATAAATACCTAATACCTCTTATTAGGTATTAACATTAACATTCGGTTCTACATCAGTTCTACTCCCGTGCTTGAAATGATCACTTTTTTGCAACGGATCAACATCAAAATTTATAAGTGGAATATAGTCATGAACCCACCAAATATATATATATATATATATATATATATATATATATATATATATATATATATATATATATCAAACATAATTAATCAAATGCATTTGATTAACTGATTACGAGCAAGTCTGATCACATCTATAAAAACTGAATTTTTGGCAGTTTGCTGGTCTGAAGCATTAGGTATGTTAGCACAATGCCACAGTTTTCCCAGTAACTGCATCTCAGGCTCTTAATGCTCCAATTAGCGTTAATTGTTAAAGTTACAAGTAACGGAAAAATATTGGCTAAGTATGGCTTATTTGTAAGGGCTGCCAGGAGAAAACCTCGTCTCCTGCTTAAGTAAAGTTATTGTATGAAGCAAAGTTTGAAGAGTCTTGAAAACGATATTAATATAACCTTACATTTGTTTACCATCCTTATCAAACATGTTTTTGTTTGCAGTCACAGGTGTGATTTAGAAAAGCAAAACTGCACACATCAACACTCACAAACCACACAGATGATGAAGCTGTTTGAATTGGAATTTTTTGCAGTGTTCATCTTAATAGACAACAGCACCGTATGTGCTGACACATTATTGAATCAAATGAATGAGGAATATTACTCACTCTCGTATTACAGATACACATAAAGTTTGGATAAATTCATTGATGATGGAATTATTAATGTGTTAATTCATCATTGTCACATGGTTTTATTTGAATGCAAATAAACTTTATTTGAACTATACTTGGAAAGACAGAGTGGGGTGGGGTGCAGCTCTAATATGCTTTGAGCAAATAATCACATGAACAGGAGTCAACAGAGAAGAGAAGAGAAGAGAAGAGAAGACTCATAAGGTTTGTGTTCCTTTTGAGTTTATAAATTAAATGACATTACAAAAACAATATTTATTTTTTATTATCATTATCATTTTAAAATTTTGCAGTTTTCTGACTAACTATGTAAAAGTTGTTTTATATTTACAGACGTATAATATCATAAGGGTTTTGAGACTATACATGAAAAAAGCACCTTGAACACTGGGGGTAGACAGTTTATATATCAAACATTTGTAGATACCTTGTTATCTTTCTGCTGGGCTTCATGTGGTAATATATTGCAGTTATTCATTAAATAAATTTAGGAAGAAACAAAGAAGGTCACCAGTAGGGGAAACACAAAGGTTTTACGTGTTAAACTTCTAAGTCAGCGTACTTTCAACAGCATATTGTGAAAGAAAATGAAAAACATAAAAATAATTCTTGAGAGTGATTTTAATGTGCTTAAAGGAGAAGCAGCTTTACATATTTCCTGCCACTAAGGAAATATGTAAAGCAAAACTACGATCAGAGCAGAGGTGAGGCAATGACAGATGCTGCAGTTAATGCCTCTGGTTTATTTGAATAGACAAAACTCTGCACATCATTTAAATGCTTTACACTTATTGTCCTAATGAATGGACAAAATAAACAGCAGCAGGTGAGTCAAACACATTGAGGCACATAGTGCATTTTGTGTACAGTGTGTGGTAGTCAATAAAGAAATGCATGACATGAGTGAAGAAGTGTATGTCTATGTGGCACATGTTTATGTCAAAATAATTTCCATTGCTGAACTGTATTTCCCAGTTTGTCAGTGTCACAGTTTGGGCTGGACTGTTGATACTCTACTTTTTATGAAGAAAAAAAAATGATACATGAAACAGATTGAAATAAAAAGATGATAAAGAAATCTCTCTTTTGGATTTTTTAAAATCTGTATTAAAGTAATCAAATCTTTCAGAAACATAAGTGTCTGATTTTTTAAATTATTTTTTTCCAGATGTCACCAAACTCATCGTTCTCCACTCAGTCCTCTTTCGATCTGCACCTTTCCCCCATGAACACCTCCCTCCCTTTATACATGTACTGTCTAATCTCTAAACCGAGCTCCTACATCGTTCGTGCATTTAGCATCACCGCCATCTTCCTCGTCCTCCCTGTCTGCATCCTCATCCTCCAACATGGTCTCCAAGAATGGAGGAAAAAAGGCTCCACCTTCATGGAAGTACTGAGTCACTCTGACTGCTTCACCTACAACATCGCCATCATGGACCTGTTTGCTGTCTTAGCGTGTGTCTTCAACTATTGTGGTATCACCATGAAATATTTAAACATGTTATCCTGGGCGTTCTTTCTTTACTCTTTCTACTTTTTTGGACTGATGTTCTTTCACATGCTGACTTGTGTGGAGCACTACATGGCTGCTGTTCATCCCATCACTTATCGGAGCTTAAGGAGAGAAAGATGGGTCAGAATCAGAAATATCAGCATAGGCTGCATTTGGCTGCTTTGCTTTGCACTGTCAGGTTTTACAGTGATAGACGATATGATCATCACCATTTTGAATTTTTGCCTCCTGACATTGTCTGTAATCGTCTCCTCCTTCTGCAGCCTTTCTGTTCTCCGTGTCTTAATTCATCCGGGCCCTGGAGAAGAGAGCAGGAACAGGGACAGGATTGACCAATCAAAGAAGAGGGCATTTTACACCATTGTGACCATACTGGGAATAGTGGTGTTGACGTTTGTTTGGGATTTGAATTGGTCTGTAGTGTATATTACAGGAGGACTTAATGGATGCATGTTAATGTCATGGGGTGTCTGGCTCAGTCTTCCTAGCAACCTCTTGTTGCCTCTGCTGTTTCTGTACAGAAAGGGTAAAGTTGTGTGTTCCAAGAACAACTCGCAATGAGTATAAAGAAGAGCGCCTAGGATCATTTGGGGTCGCTCTTTTTGCGATGAGCAGACGACATCATCTGAAGATCCAACCCTGAGCAACCGATGTCTAAACGTTCTGGGCCAACTAATTGATTTTGTATTTTCTGGCTATGTCTGGGTATATTCTATGTCTCTGCTCATTTTTGGATTTTCATTTTTGATTTTCATTCAGTTGTTTTCCTGCCAGATTAAAACTACCAATAATTTCCACTGTATTCCTGTGGGACTGAATTTCCAAGGGATGCTGCTTTTCTTTTTGTATTATTATTATCAACACAGAACACAGAGATAAGTGCATCTTTGCAGGAACAACATGTAATGAGCAAAAAGAAGGTCTGGATGTTCCTGTTCTCTTCTCGATTTCACCTCTCAAAGATCACAACATAATCAGCATGAGCTCAGAGTAGGTTAATTAGATAAGTTTAATTCGTGTGAATTGATTATGTTAAGATTATTGTTTTAATAAGGAGAGATCATTAGAAAGAAACTGACATGCTTTATTGATGTACAGAATAAGACAGAGGTATTTGATGCTTAGACTCTGATGGCCCGTTTTGGTGGAGCCGAACCCCAGCTGTGATAGCAAGTGGAGCACCACCCCCCAGAGTCTAGACTTGGTAGTGGAGATAAAGAGATGGTGGCTTGAATAGAGCCTTAGTGACAAGAAAAAGATGGCGATGGGGAGGAGGTGGGTTGCATGAAGGCATATGCAAGGGAGAATGACAGTGAAATTTTAAGTATGCGGCATGAATGTTAAATGGCCTAAAGAAGACTGGGAGAAAGATGATTGGTCTCGACCAGTGATGTCACAAACAGCTTGACAGCGTGGGAAAGTGAAGTGATGTGAAGCCTAGATTTAGCCGGCAACACCCGTGTCATGGTCCCGGGACTTCTACCCGGTATTTTGTGTTCCTTGTATTGTTGTCGTTTAATGTTATGTTTTTAGGGTCCCTAGGTTGTTCTGTTAAGATGTTGCTTATTAGTTTTCCCCTCGTGACTTTACTGTGTGCCCTCTCTGTGTATCTGTGAGTCCTCGTGTCTCCTCCTTGTGTTTTATTTCATGTTTTCCCCAGCCCACTATGTCTGTGTTCTCTCTCTCCCCCTCTGGTCTGCGTCTCTGTACTTCCTGTCTTATTTTGACAGTCTCCCGTCAGTATGAGTCAGTGTTGTGTTACTCCTGCCGTGTCTTGTTATGATTATCAGAGTCACCTGTGTTCCCCGTGTGCTCCCACTTCCCTGGTTAACCCTCTGTGTATTTATGTCCGCGTCTCCCTCAGTTCTGTGTCGTGTTGGCAGTGTCTCATCCCTGAAGCTGTGTGATTCTCCCTGTGTTTCCTTGGTCCTCAGTTTAGCGTTCCCAGTATAGTTCTGTATCATTGTTAAGCCTGCAATAAAGCAGTGATTTTTGAGTTCAGTTCTGTTTCCATGAGTTTTGCGTTTGTGTCCTCACCTGCCTGCACACAGCCAGTTCATGACAACCTGGGAGCAGACAGATGTTAGACCACAGACCTTATTGAACTTAAGCTTGATTTGATTGTTGCTTTGAATTTGTTTGCTTTGCTCCTGCTAAATTGCTTTAATAAAGTATCCTGCATTCAAAATTCTAAATTGTGGTCCTTTTTAACCTTCTATGAAACAGTAAAGGTAAAAATCTGAGCACTAGTTTACATCTGATATGTGACTCTTACAGGTTACTCCAGCCTTCTAAAAGTAACAGACCCTCATGGCTTGCTTTTCCAAACCACTATATTAAGCCCAGTCATATTCCAAGAGCACTAATCTAGAGGGGAGCTGCCGCAACGGGTGTTTGTGGTAGGATACTGGGCTTTCAAGGCTACACAGGGCTGAGTTTATATCAGAGTAGGGAGGGTAGACATCCAGAGAATAGAGGCAGTTAGAACTGCCAGATCTCCTAACCCAATGGATCCACTCTAGCTCTGCACTGCCTGCTGGGTATTCATCACAGACCAGCTTTTTTAAACAGAGAGTCAGTCAAGACTATTAGGGAGCTGATTCCACAGATCAAAAAAATCTATAATTGGTAAATGTTGTGTTCTGTTGGAGGGGTGATGAGCTGTTCTGTTCTTCAGAGTTCAACCCAAAGTGCTTTAAAGACATTTACAGTACACATGAAAACAAAACACATGAAAAACTATTAGAGCTGTTTTGTTGTGTTAACGCATTAAGATAAGATAAGATAAGATAAGACAGCCTTTATTACTTCCATAATTGGGAAATTTATAATGAGCAGGGGAAATAAAAAATCTCAGTCATTTAGTGGTCACTGAAATTCAAATTTAACAAACTGATAAAGATTCATAAATCATGACTCTCTGCTCTCCTCTACGTAAGAAGCCTGTGTAAGTTACAAGTATTGGTATCAGTAATTCTAGCCCTGTATTTATTTATCTAACTCCAACCTCTCTGTAATTTTTTTATTTAAATATTTATTGTGATAATTGAAACCTAAGAAAAGACGTCTGTAGGGTAGTTGCGATTGGTCTGTTCTTGAGGTGGGTGGGCCCAGGTCCCATACCCATAAATCACCCTTTTAAGACTAATTTTACTCACTAAAATCTGTATACACAGACTCAGAAAGAGAAAAGAGAGCGTACAGCATGAGTGCCAAACTTGGGCCAGAACCAGCCTCTCTAAGGGTCCAATCAGGCCACCTGGGCAGCTTTGGAAAATAAGGAGACTGCAAAGAAGGAGGGTAAAAATGTTGAACTTTAAACTGTTTTTTTTTTTTAGTATTACAGCCTTCCTACTGACCAACACACCATTCATAGACTGTCATACCACAGCAGAGTAACAGGTGGAGCATTAAAAGACAGAAGCTGAGATGTTTTTGTTGTTAGGTTTCCATTAAAATCAGAAAGGTTGTTCACTGTTTACTATAGAATTTACTGTTGTTTTTTACAGTGGATCCACAAGAAAAAAAACAGGACACTTTCTGTGAATTGAAAGAACATTTATGTTTTTTAATAATGGGATAAAGTACAGCTGGTAAGCTGCCAGTGCTTTTCTTCTATGATCCTTCAGGTGACACCAAGAGAGCTGTGCTGCAGGTTTCTCTGATTTACTACAGCAGCATTTCATAATATGGACAAACTGAGGCGTACTGTTAAAGCTGCACTTGTTTTTCTTCAGACATGTCTTTGACTGAAGGTGTAATTATTTTCACTGAAACAAAGGAGAATAACTTGGAGTTTTGTTGTTTTTATGGGGTATTCTGCTGTAGTTTTACTGCTCCAGCAGTAATACAGTCTCAGGTTTGATTCAGCCTACTGGTTTTTCAAAGCCGTGTGAACCGGGTCTGCATAACACTTGGGTCAATCTCTTCGCACTTTATCGACCACAACACAGCTAATCTCAATCACACTAACAGTCTCTTTCCTGCAGCACTTTGTCTTTGAATGCTGCACAAATATGAATTATGAATTAATACTAATATTTTTTTGTGGGACATGTAATTAACACACAGGCGAGAGGATGACTGTGGAGGAGTCAGAAACAGATGAGGTCTGATATTAAGTCAGTTGTGAGTCTGTGTTCTTTCTTCTTCTGTTGCTGTTGTTAGTTTGCTGACTGAGGGAAAAGTCATCATCCATGTTTTCGTTCAGCCTCACTAACTTAGAGAGTGTTCCTCCTCAAAATGGGCCTCTGGACATGACGCATGATTGGGCTGCATTTAGTTCCTCTTCTTTCTGCTATTGAAGCACAAATGCTGATTTTAAGCTAAAGGAAATTAAA